>NW_015374040.1:418465-429008 GCF_001272555.1 Dufourea novaeangliae | reverse complement strand
CACGTTGATTGTATTATTTGTCATTTGAATATGTATTAGATGATGGTCACCGTTGACCGATGCAGCGTTGAATATGTTAAAGTAAAGATTCAAGAAAAAATCGCTATTGATATTATTTACAACAATGGTACATTAGAACAGTAGATTTTACCGTGGCAATTAATTGCAAATTCATCCTAATGTCTTCTATTATTTTCGCCCTTCTAACAAAGGATCATCCCTAGAGCCAAATGGTCGTTCAAACTGGTATGAGTTTGTAGAGAATTAAAAACTATTATACACGTATTTTTTACTTCTTGCTAAAAATCTGTTTCTCGGGGTGAAACAACCCCTCAAAGTTCGCCGCTCGAAACATACTTCTTATGCTTCCGTGTAACCTCAGCGTCTTATCGAAAAATGTTTGAAACGAAAGTTGCTCAGTTTTTGCATACAAAAAATATGTTCTCTGTAGTTTTAAAAAAAAACCAACCTCCGAGAGTTTATAAGCATTTTTTTATGTTATTGGAATATCGTCATAACCATATGACGACGTTAAAGCTTCTATCACTTCGTCTCAGCATAATTACAATAATATTCCATTAACTCAAAAAATATTTTTAAATTCTTAGAGGTGGGATTTTTTTTTAAATCATAAATAGCACATTTTGTATGCACCCATATAATTCTACCTTAAAAACTGAATAGCTATTGTTTCAAAAATTTTTCGATACGACGATTAGTTTACACGTAATCGTGAAAAGCATGATTTAAGCGGCGAACTTTAATGGGCTGAGAAGTAATCAATACGTGTTCAATAGTTTTTATTTCTCTACAGATTCATAACAATAGAAACGAAACGAAATTTTCGTTCTGAGGATGTTACCTGGTAAGTACATATCATCCTTCAAGCGCAAAATGCTATCCCATTAAGAACGACAGTTCTCAGGCGTCTCGGTAGTTCAGCGGAATTTTCGTCAAAAACGGTCCGCGCCCCTTCGACCGGCATTCGCGACGACACAGCTTTACATATTTCAAGCGCACTGGTTCCGCGTCGAGTCGGTTGCATCCAATTTCTAATACCAATTTTATGCTCGCGCGTACCACCGTGGACGTTCCGTATCGGGGCAGATATCAAGAGCAGACATAACAGGAAAGGTGTGTGGAAGCGCACGCGTCACGCGAGCCGTGTGTTCGTTTACTCCGGGTGTGGCGAGAATGAGTGGTATAGCGCGCAATTATCTTCTTATCTACTCCGTCGAATCACGAGGGTACACAGGACACCACGAGCCAACGAGTGGTCGGCGACGCCGGTCGTTTTCGCCACTGGTTTTAACAGGACGATCCGGTCCGTGGATCTCGACACTCCGAAACTTTGGCCGGTTTTCCGATTAACATGCTAATTGGGACAGCAACCCTTTAAATGGCCATTTAAAAAATTAGGGGACACGATCCGGCTCTGGTTCAGGGAAGACGAACTGGCGCGGCTTCACGCACCGTTGACGATCGAATTTTATCGCAGAGATTTCGACCGCGCGGGCCCTTTTTTCCTTGGATAGAATGAGGTTTGCTAACGGGACCCATTGTATTAAAATAAACGAAGTTGTGACTTGCTCGGGAGATTGCTAAATCGGGTGAAGAAATATTATCGGCGTATTTTGTTAACCGTATATCAGGATAAAATAGTGTACAAATGTAAATATGTGCGTAAATGTTTCGTTTTTTAATTGGACCTTTGTAACACACGGAACGCTCGCTACTGCCGGCGTTTTTTATGATCGAAGGGTTCGATTTTACTAAATTTAATTTCTGTTACTAATCTTCCCACCCGTTAGATATAAAAATAATTGCTTTCACTTCGAGAAATTTTCATGGTTGGGGCACTCAACGTGTCAGCAGTGATTATTTACATTTCATATTATGCTTACTTCTTTGTACAATTTAAATATTTGTGGCTAATACCCAGAATACTCAAATAATCCTTGCCATTCCATATCTGTTACTTGTGTCTAAAGGCAAGCACTTGATGAATTGAATTTTGTAAAATAGGCTATTTAAATTCTAATGAAAGTGTTTTAGAAGCATCTTCTGTATTTAATTACAATTTCATATATTAACTTATAGATGTCCGGTAATTATACAGAATTTTATGGTAACCCTTTGCCGATGAAAGTAACTTAGTAAATGCTGTCAGATTTTCATTTAAATAATCGATTAAAAGCAATTCAATATTTAAAAAGTATACAGAAATATACATATTCTTTTCAATCTGATATTATAGTCTTCAATGCACAATTTCGTGTTATATCGAAAATATCCTTGTCATTTATAAAACTGTCGTTCGTAGAGGTTAATACTGGAAGGAATATACCTAGTAAAGTCATAAGTTTAATACTCCGTTTTTTGTATAAACGGGTAGTATAATTATATTAGGAGTATTATATCATTTGTACATATCCCAAAGAAGTCCCTATGCTGTTTCGTCGATTGCATCTGGATAATTGATTGAATATTGTGTATCTAGGTCAGGGTAAACGGATTATTGCAGCAACGAATATGTTATATAAAATGAATTCAGACTATTTGCTGTTTTCATTCCATGCTGTCATCACTCGGAGCACGTCGCATTGCCCCTGCAATGACATAGAAAAGTCTTGCGATTGTACGACTGTACGTACGCAAATATATGTAGTATTACAAACCTTAAAAGTAGAACAAAGTAATATAACAAAAAAATAACATTGATATTAAGTTATAATGAAACCATAGAGTTAACTTCTACTACCAATGATTCGATTTACCTCGATATACTTTACTGCTTTTCGCCAAAAGGTATTCTGCAATTAAATTTATTCGCAGAGCAAAAATATATTCCTAACTTGTAAAATATCAGTTCGCGATATTCTATCAAACGGAAAATAGATCTACGCCATCTGTTCGAACTGTATGGCCCGTTCCGTTGTCAGTCATGTCCTTCGTTCATCGGTAACACATGCAGAAGGAAACTCAATCTTACAGGAAGATATCTAACACCGTTCACGGTACCCTAAACCACCCAGTGGGTAACAAAAGGGCAGAAAGCGTGGTCGTGCTGCCTCCCTTTCGGTCTCCTCCTTTCGAAGGAACAATTAACTGAATTTGCATTATATCTCTATCGAATTACTAGATTCGTATTATCGATAAAATTGGCAATTTGGGGTAGAGGGTTGAACAGCCATGGAAGTAGGGTGAGTCGTATGTTCATTTCATGCCGACATTGTTGAACACTTTATATCCCATACGTATGCTCAACATATATGTATTGCTGTGACATATATCTTTTATTTCGTTCGCCTTGTTATATCAGATGTAAATTGGTTTTTCATGTAAAAATGATTAAATACGATACTGTATCAGTGTGTCTTTCAACCACCTAATGAAGCTAATTGCAATGCTTGCGAAACGTTGGGAAAGCAATTCCACAAGGACACGGCTTACACCCCGAAGCCTCAGCCGTAAGAACTGTATAAATAATGATAGAATTCTTAATCATCGAATATTCAAATAAAGTTTCTTTATTAAAGACAGTGTTAATTAATAATACGTTGATATGCTTCACTTTCTTGCTTATAAACATCCCGAAATGAAATATAAATGTGATTCATTTTGAACAGACAGTTGTACCGCTAAATGGTATCCAAAAACTAGCGAGGATAGGAAAGAGCCCGGCAGGGGGTGACTCAACGATCCGCTGCGTTACCAAACTGTAGTGGCGTAACTTAATACACGGGGTATACGCCCCTCTCGCACACGTCGTTCAGCGTGTACGCTGCTATCGCCACCAGACGAACCGTACCATGTACGTGTATATGTGTGTCCTACGCGCGCCACGAATTAGTCATGGAGAGGCAATTCCCGATAATAAAATAAGAGAGGAGCGTAACCGATTATCGTGGTAACGAGCGTTGCGAAATTATCGTAACGGCCTGGTTCGCGATTATCGTGCGCCGCGATCATCGCGATTCTTCGTACCCGGCTATTGTTTTCTCTCGTACCGAGAGCTGCTCGATCGATATCACTGGAAAGGATAGTTAATTAGTCACGATCGGTGTCCACGTAATTTACTACGCGATGGCGTAAAGATAAAGGGATAGGATCACAAGCGGCGACTTTTGTTAAGGTTGGTCACGATCCGATCTCAGATGAGAGTATACATAGTACTTACCTATGTGTATATTCGGCGTCTTCATCAACAGAAACGAAATGGCGAATTGACATTTTTGTGCAATACCGGAACTAACTAAGTATATTCAAAAGGTGAATGATAACAAGAACGGGCATTTAATTTGTCGAAGATCTAAGTTTAAATTTTCTTCGAAGTGCCACTGTGAATTTTGTGGAGTTCTTGAATGAAGAACGCAAACACGTGGTTGGCTAAAAGTCACAGTTTTCACGTTTATTTTTAAAGTTAGGAGAGAGAGCAGATCTATCCGCCTTGGTTTATACTTTTGTATACAATATGATGTCACACAAAAGGCCGTCATGTCACTTCATTTTAATAATATTACAAGGAAAAAACACTCTTTTTTTTGCAATTAAGTTTAAAAATTGGAATTTTGGGCGATTTAAGGGGTCAGGAATTATACAGTATGATCTTCATTGAAAAAAATAAAAAATAAGAGTTTTAGCAAGTATTAATAAAATTAGCTTCTAATCGAGGGAAAATTCTTACATCTATTAGGTGCACCAACAAGGTGCAAATATAAGCACCAATAAATAGATAGTAGTTCACTATATTTTTCTTCATAAACCGGTGATATTTTAATTCCAAAATATCGGCAATTATTCGGAATAAGAGGGTCTTCGCCAATTTTAATGACCTTAGAATATGTTGTCAAGGTTACCATTCTGAACAATTTTATTAATCAATTTAACGTATTGCATGTTCAAAACATTATACTGATCTGAGTTGGTAGGACCTATTTAAAAAAAAAACAAAAAAATAATGTTGAAAGCATTATACTGATTTGAGATGGTTAAAGCTAGTTAAAAAAATACTATATATGGTACTTTGTTGTTTACAACATGTATGTTATTGGTCTTAGGTATTCTACAGTACACACCACACACCTCTAGTATTGTTTACGTGCGAGTCATTTAAAATAACTATTCTAACCAACTCTGAATTATTTTGTTTTTGGAACTATCACTAACCAACTCTGATCAGTATAATACTTTGTACAATAATTTTTTAAGACACTACAATGGTATGGTTTGTACTGCGGAATACCACAGTCCAATAACATAAACGTTGTAAACAGCAAAATCCAGTATATAGTATCAAATATATTTAAGCGAATATCTCGGAAACTAAAGCCGACTGGCGGAAACATGTCAAAGAAGAAATCGTTCATAATGTTGACCTTCACAACATATTTTAAGGTCATTGAAATCGGCGAGGATCCCCTATTCCGAGTAATTGCTAAAATACCTTTTTGCTCTCTTCATCTTTAAAAATTGTATAGAGTTTCGAAGGCTCAGAACAAATATTACTGAATTGACCATAGGTGCCTGATTTCATAGAAAAAAATATTAAATTTGACTAGATATAGTCGTTTGCTTATTGCCACACCTAATAACACTGCTCCATTTACTGCCTCGAAGAAAAAACGAAAGAAACTATGTTGAATAATTACTTTACGTCAATGGAATTTATTAGTGGTAATCAATGACAAATTGCTACTATAACAATTTTTAGGCATCACTTCTCATTCGATCTCGTAGTCATCTATGTTAATTGCTCGGATTGACATGACTGATACATATCAGTTACCTTGTACGACTCACTCCTGGAGGCGTTGCCTTACTTCAGCTTTCCCTGCACATTAG
The DNA here is from genome assembly GCF_001272555.1 of Dufourea novaeangliae. Taxonomy (NCBI): domain Eukaryota; kingdom Metazoa; phylum Arthropoda; class Insecta; order Hymenoptera; family Halictidae; genus Dufourea; species Dufourea novaeangliae. The sequence continues at coordinate 423,164 of NW_015374040.1, read as the reverse complement.
CGATAATACATGCACATAGCTGCAACGAATGCCGCATAAACCATACCGCGATCCACGTGGCAGTATAGGCGCAGAAGGGCACAGATGGTCGCCCTAGGCACTTACCAGTTACCACCACCCCGCGCGCTGCCCCTCCGGTCAAAGGGATCTAAAGGGCCTTGGCTGGCCACTAACCGTATTTATTCACGGAAGACGAGGGAGAAGAGGGAGGGGGGAGGTGACTGAATTTACCGAACCGTAATAGATAAGTCTTGCTTCGAGCATGAAGAACGTCTTAACACCATGATGCCTTTTAGAAGTCGGTCCATCCTAGAGCATAATTGCGTTGAATCTCCTTGGACCTTCCATAAGGCAAATAAGTGTCTTCGTAAGTACATCTTTAATTTTAATGGTTGTATTGATTAACAGGTGACTACAGGTCACTCGGCTTAGAGATCGAATTTGAATCTTTCTTTGTGCCGCACAACCCAGTGGAGAATTTTTGAAGTTGTGGCCTTTGAATACTTTCAATTGATAGTAAGTAGTATACTATTTCCAAAACGGTTACGTAAAGTACTATTACCTATTGAAAGGGTTATAAAGTAGTCTTAGTCAAATTATTATATCCATTTTTGAGACGGGTCGTCTGTAGTTAACGATTAGAATGAAAAAATGTATTTACTTGTATAATGTTACTATGTATGATGTTTCAAAATAATGGTATATTTAGCTTAAACAAAATTCTTTACACATTGAATTTCATAGATATATCTCTTGAATAAAAACATACATATTTTTTTGTTATACTCGATAGGAAGAATCAGAGCATTGAATTGCGAGGTGTCGCAATCACAGGGCGTCTAAGGTGTCATTTTTAATTACTATAGGAATATATGAAATCCTCCAGATTCAGATGTTAGCCGTTATTTAATAACGATAGGGCAGCTATTACAGATACTAAAGGATATATTTTTTTACTCCAGTGTGCTATGTCACGCACTGTTTAACCTCTTACGTGTACACGTATCTATATGTGAACGTATACACACGTATACGACATCGTACATGTACCAGATCACCACCGGCAAGTGGCCAGAGCAACAGATAAGTTTGATTTATTTTAATTTCTCACTGGCAACGCAACGGCCTTTCGTTGGGATTCCCTCGTTCTTGTGAATTATTGCGAAGTTATTTTCTAACGGGTATTTATTGATTTACGGCCGGGATTTCGGAGCATCGCGGCCACTTTATCGTGGTTACAGGTAGGTAAACAGGTGTACACAGGGTTGAAATAGCTGTCACTATTAGAGAGAAAAGTTACCGGATATTTTCTTTCGAAGAATTGTAAGGAATTATTCACACTTTATTTTTAGTCAAATCTACTTTATGAGATACCAAGAATAATTAGCGATCCTAAAATACTGATTGTGAAAAAAATAGGGGACTGGTTGGATTGCTATGCGACTGTTTCAATCAGGGATTTAAAACCGGTATGAATTTGATACCGGTATTATGCCAGAAAAGGTATACCGAAACCGATATATTACCGAAAACCGAAATATATACCGGTATAGTACCGGTATTTTATGTTTCGGTAAAAATCCCTGTAAAATACCGGTATTATACCGGTATACATATATTTAGGTTTTCCGTAATATCGGTTTCGGTATACCTTTGGTATTATATCGATATTTTTCGGTTATACCTTCAAAACCCTAATAGAAATCATGATAATATACCGATTCTAGAATCTAATTTTTTACCTTACTATTATCTATACTAGTGTTAAAATTAATTGTTAATATCAAACAGATTTATTTTTCGTTCTTTTATTAAACAAGTGTTAACTTCTTACTAACTGATCGAAAATTGGGACAACTACCTTATTCTTTTTCATTCGCAATCACACTATATGTATATACTACCAGAAAAATGCTGGTAATTACATTGGTTTCTCGGTACTACAGTGATTGCAGTACTACATCAATTTCGATCTAACTTCGCTAACATAATATCGGCTTTAAATAACTGCTTATAAATATCTTGAAAATTGTAATATAATACGTAAACCGATAAAATTACCGGTAAATTTAAGTAAATATACCGGTATTTTCGTATTTCGGTTTCTATAAGGGTTACGAAGTTACAACCGAAAAATGCCGGTTTAATACCGGTATTTTACGTTTCGATAGAAGTCCCTGGTTTCAATCAAGTAAGCATTTCAAGCTGTCGGTAGATTATTTCTTCTGCCACCGGTCAAAATATGTTTTGTTTGTGTAGAAATATCTAATAAAACATCTAAATAACCGAAAGTATTTTTAATCCCTTGAACACTAAACTGAATTCAACATATCGTGAAAAAATACTAACAAAAGCAATTTTATTTAATTATTTGTTCAAAATAATAATATATAATGTTGAAAAATATTAGTTATTAAGTTATTCAATAATTTATTATTAGGCTGTGTTTTAATTTATGATGCCATGTTTTCTACAGATTACATTCTGAACGAATACAAATACTGAAAAATGTAGTGTTATAAATGTTGCCGCTTGCCGCCAATGGATAGAGGACCGAGTGAAGAGATCACTGTAATATAATAGTTTAATTCTAGTCAGTTTTCGAAGTATACATATAAATGTGTGTTATTATAGGTACATAGTTGTATCATAAAACGTAATATTAATTCTGGCACCACACCCTACTCACGTTCCCCTAATTTAGTGAACAAAAGGAAATAACGTTGTTTACTCGTCTAAATTTAGACAACAATCAGAAATATCCTTTTCATGGACAAAATTAATACGTATCTCTGAAAAATGTATCGTATCAATATAGAAGACATAATTCACCTGTGTCATTATTATAACTTTTCAACAATTTAATTTTCACATTTTTATGGTTTCATTCATTAGTAAAGATAAATCGATTTCGAACTGATGAATATATCCAACGGTCAACTGTTTATCTGCCTCCGACGTATCATAATTTAACGTAATTTAGATCATCCTGAATCAATATGAACTCGATTAAGACGTCCGACTGAAATGAAGAGTCTCAATACAGAATACGAGACAAAATTTGTCGTATAAATTCTAGTATGATCTATTGGAAAATGATCAAGATAGTTGACAGGTTCCTAGTCACGCGAAAGATAAGATGCTACCCGCTAATATTCTTTCCGACTCGAGGCCTTAATTTCCATCGTATTCGTCTCGTCACACGCTATTTGGCAGGCAAAGTAAGCGGAGAATTAATCGGGACTTAATTACCAGGTTAGGCGGGTACTTGTTGCAGTAAAGCGAAGGCGTCTAGTGTACGAGGCGTGTTAGGGTGCCGTAGCGTAATAAGATTCCCTTTAATGGCATTACACGCCTCATTGGGACTTGGCAAGTCCGAAGTTCCCGCGACTTTACGCTGTGTTTGACTTAACCGGAAGTTACCGCCTCCAGACCGACCGCCGCGTGAACGAAGTCGAACCAAGAGGTTTAAGTCTCTCAACGGATTACGAGTTGCCGAGGAAATGTCTTAGAACTTATGCGAACAATTTGTAAAAACCATTACTTTTGTCGTGGTTATTTAGAATATCTATTGGACATGTTCCTCAAAACATAGATCCGCAAAACGAATATATATTTCTAAAAGACATTCATTTTTTCGGAATCTATGCTATTTGGTCTCCAAACTCGATGGCTAAGAGAGGCATTATTGCGAATTCAAAGAAGTGATTAAACACCGAAAACTACGATGATGCGTGCCAAGAAACGTCCATAAAAGTAAATAATGTGCATTCCATGAAGATATACTTCTCAGTTTGGTCGCGATGATCCCTTAATGATGGTTTCTTTTCTCGATCAGTATTCATGCCTAATGCGGTACACCGATGCCATCAAACCGCCATGTGACGTCTACCGTATTCAACGGGTATACGAAAACGAAAATCGTATTTGGACAATTGCGCGAAAAAGCATGTCAGTACGCTGATTAATTACGCCATCGAAGCGTGGTCGGATGAGCGGCAGCAGGCGTAAGAAAGGCATGTCGCCGGTCGGAGAGCAATTAATTAAAGCGTCACTTGAATTTACAACGACGTCCGAGTTGCCCACCAACGAAGACCGATCAAAGCTTCATCTCGGCATTACGATCTGGCAGGCGGCTGTCGACAGGCGCGAAGAAGCCGCGCACCACGTCGGTCCGCGTTCGTTCTGTGGCCCCGACAAAAACTGCTCGGATGGAAATCCAGGTGTTGAGTCGCACAAGCGGATGGCTGAGACGGTTCTGACCCATGGGGACAGCACGGCGTGACCATCGGTTCGGGAAACGACCTTAAGCGGTCCTTATCTGGATTCAGCGACCGTTCCTAAAGTCACCGTAGGAAGTCCGACGGGGGCCCGGGCAAGAAACGTTCAACACACATTTAATAGCTTAATTTATAATTCTCGCCGCAAGAAGAAGAAGAAGAGGCTTGGTGAAAGGCAAAAGGGACAGACAGAGAGGCGAGCCAAAGCGCAAAGCCGGCGAAAGGGAGGCGGGGCAAAAGAAAGAAGAGGACTCCGCGGATAAAGTTGGACGGCGTATCGTAAGAAGAAACAGCGAAGAGGGAACAGATCGAAAGAAGCGCGAGGCAGAGGAACAGAGCTACTGAGAAAAACGAAGCACGACGAGAGAAAGAGCGAGAGTGTGTGTGTGTGTGTGTGTGTGTGTGTGTGTGTGTGTGTG
>NW_015374040.1:360522-418425 GCF_001272555.1 Dufourea novaeangliae | reverse complement strand
ATGCCGACGCCGCCGCCGCTTGCACCGATGGAAACTGTTCGACAATGCGGTGCGACGATCATGGACCTTTATATGGAGCGTCGTCCCCGTGGGTGGTCCCCCGCAGGACGTCTTGCCAGGCGTCATCCTGGATTCATCGGGGCGATCACGGCGTTGAGATCCACCGATCGCTAACCTAGAAGGTAGCGGAGAGTGAGATCGAGCCACGACGCGCACTGAATCACTCATCGTGCTTAGTTGTCGTTGCCTGTTGTCGGTCGTCGTTCACCGTACGGAGAGTCCACCAGGAGAGGCGAGCTATTAACTCGCGAGCACTGGTACCTCATAGCATTCTACAAGGCTACATTATTTACTACACACCGCTACTTGTCCACGTAAAGTTATTATGGGGCATCCTGACGGACGTATCCACTGTCTCGACACTGTGTCTAGTTTGATTCGAACAGATTTTTACGATCGGAATCTCCGGACTGTTAATCGGTATTCTCGAATTCTTTACAACCAGGACAACCAGGTATCATCCCGGATTTGGAAGAAAAACAGTTTCGTCGATGTATTTGGTCATTTACGTAATTCCACGCGGAGAGTGTTAACGCATTCGTGGCATTCCGGATACGAGATTCGAAGTGTTTCGGAATGCTGGTATTCCGTGATTAAAGAGAACATACACACACACACACACACACACACACACACGTGTTTCTTGCTTATATAAGACGATTATTATTTGCCAATGAACAGTGATCATTGAAAACTGGCTGTCAAGATACTCTTCTCTTTTCTGCTTTGATCGGGCACGACCGACTAAATGGTAGAACAATGTCGGGAAAGGAGCGGTGGGAGCGAATAGGGGAGGAGAAAAGAACAGAAATCTAGCAAGCTGTTCTCTGAAATCCGGCGATTCTTTCGGGCGTCTTCGGAGATGATATTTGCTCGGATCAATCCATATGGTCACCATAGCAACCGGTCAGCCTGGCTTGTCCACCCCCGACACCCAAAGTCTGGAAACCCGGCCGGCCCAACGAATGGACGAATGGACCCGGGGGTGCAGTGTTGATGGCCGATGGTTCGAGGGAACCTGCGTTCCGCGAAGGGTGGACACACCAGCTCTCGCTGTACTTTCCTCACCAAGAATGTTTGTGTCCGTGGTAACAATTGATTGAACGAAAATGTGTACATATATATCTGTGTATCCGGATCTCACCACGTTCTGCCGCCCAGTTGTCTGCGCCAGCCTATACGGATTCGATCGAACAAAATCCAATAGAAGCAAATGTATTCATGAACCGTTGTTTACGAAACTGTTCACGTAGCTCTTTCGTCCCTCCTGCTTTTCGAGAATCTCTCTTCTACCCTCCTCCTGGTCTCTTTTCTTAAACTACTCTCAGGTTACCTGTAGTTGTTTTTCTGTGTTATCTTCTTCCATACGATTATTTTGAATGTTTCTTCGTATAAATCAGGTCCTTCGATCATTCTATTTATTTCTTATTTCAATAAGAAAAGTAAACTTCAAGCACCTTCGTAAAAGCAATTTTATTCGTGTGTACTTAAGATAGATGAAAACTTAATTTTCCTAGAAAAGGCATAAGTGTTAGCTTAGCTGTTAACATCTAAAATTTTCTATGTTTCCTGTCCTATGATAAATGTATTGAGACACTTTACGTAACGTTTCTAGATGAACCGGGCTGTTGGTTCCACAAAAAGTAGAAACCGGAACGGAACTTAAACCGTCTCCAATTTCGTTCGAAAGAACTTGATTCTGGTTATTATCAAAATTAAATTGAGCAATACACACGTCTCGAGAAGTGACAGTGTGCCTGGAGCATGCGTCAATAGATACGGCAGACTATTATCTGTAGATACTGTCGTGAGAACCTCCACGAGTATTTTACATGCAAATTTATAGACATCCTTCGGACACCGGCGCATCGAAGGGAGATGTATCCTCCCGGGACTGAAGACACCAGGACTAAGAGCGCTTCCTTGTACTGTCACTCTGTTCGGTTCGAATCAATCGCATAAATCTTGACGCATTGATCGTCCCTTTCGGTAACGCTGTCGCATCCGAAAAATTTGTACCTGCTGCCCTCGCGAAAGAAAAAGTGGCAATGCCAGAATATTGTTATTGATGCGCGTATATTTAAATATTCTACTTTCTGATAGTTTAAAATTTCGATTTAATATAACAGATATTGATGAAGTTTCGAAATAGCAAGATTCAACTCTATAACATTTATGTATAATATTTCTATTGTAGCGTAAAAATTAATTTCATTAAGATTTCAGCAGGTTCACATATCGATATTTTACGAATTGATAGAAACGTTAAATATATTCAAAATATTGATTTAAAGAATGATTTTAATTACATTTGTAAAGAATAAGTAATTTAAGTATTTGATCTCGTTAAATAAATATGATTATATTCAAAATAAATATTCCTGTACACTAAAATCATTAGCATCTTTCTTCGTGGTATATTCTCAATTCCCGTAGATCAGGTGTTTACTAATATAACCTAAGCAGGTACATCTGCAGGTTCCAAGAAGTTTACGGATAAATTTGTCGACATCTTGATCAGAATAAAAATACGCAGAGCGAGGTTTGGTACGTGACGAGTTAGCGAGCGACGATACCGTTCGAAAAAACAGTTTTCGAGGTCGTTCAGAAGATTCCAGAGCTGCGGACCCACGGATACCACAGCGACAATCCCGCTTACTATTTTCATCGGGACATGTTCGGGTGGGTAGGCTAGGCGGAGTTGGCAGGCGCACGATCTTGACGAGATAGAGCAGTGGATCATCATTAACCGGATGGCCGCAAAACCGCAGACGGCTGATTGACAGGCGCGCAAAGACTTCCCGTTTTTCCTAAACCTGTCTTTTAGTTCTCGGTACAGCGAAACCCTTCTGCGGAGCGGAGAAACGATATACGTCTCGCCCCATGATGAAAGACGAATGGTGGGGGCTGGAGGGAGGAACTCCGAAGCGAGAGGAGTCCATGGGGTGCCAAAGAAAGAGGAGGGTGCCTTCGCAGTTTCCTGGAGCTGACGGACAGTCAAGAGGCGCCAAGCTATGCGAGCTATTCGGCTCTTATTTTATACTGTCCTCCCGACAGCTTAACGAGCCTGTGTTCGTGCCTGCAGTCACGGGTGTGCGTGTTACTTCAGCATGCTACCAATAAACGGAGACGAATTCCGAGATGTCAATCCACTATTCCAGCACTTCTACGAATCTGAGCTTCTGCATTTTTTCCCACTCCAGATATCAATAGCTAATAAGATTTGTAGTCTGAAAACAATGTCTTCGACAGCAATGAATCGACACATCTTATCACTTCGAGAAAACATCGATCTCTATAAGAGCACGATTGCAGGGAAGTGGCAACGCTTTCATTGTTCACAACGTGAGCTCAACGACCGTAGTACTTTGTAATCGTCCACCCTTGACCACTTTCGGCGACCACACACGGGCTACGAATTTGCTGATCGATGCTAGGGTCTCCAGAAACCACACGTCTTTTACAATTCAGTCTAGTATTCTAAATTGAATAAATTCAGAAAATTTATGATGTTATATCCTTAAATTTTTCATTCAATTTATACGAATAAGGAAATGTTAAGTTTCGGTAAGAATTTCATTCATTTAGGAGAAACGGGAATCCATTCATTTTAACTCGAGGAAATATTGTCAATATTATTTTAATTATTTTAACTGGAAAAGTATTATCAAGTGGTATGATGTTCGTGCGATCAATAAAATAGAATTGATCCCTGAGTAAACGGACATTTAACGGATTACTTCTTCCTGAATGAACGTTGGATAATCATGTGGACACTGGTCGAATCGTTGATTCCCGAGAATGGATTTCGACAATAAGATGACACGGTTGTCTCATCGTGTTACGCACGAGTTCGAAGTACTCGAGGCATTAGTGCATGCCTGGTGTTTAGAGGCTCCAGAAAGTAATTGAGTTGGCCACGCGACTCTTGAAGTGGCTCCCTACCAACACGGCGCAGCGGGTACCCCGCATGCTCTTCTTCTCATTGGTAACCACCTGTTTTGAGCGGAACCCTCTCTCTTTCTTTCCTCGACCTCTCTTTCTCTCCCCACCCCGTCGTCTCTCATTCTCTCCCGTTTTCTCTTTCTACACGCGCAAGCAATAGAGAAAATAAATACACACACGCGCGCACGCGCGCACACGCTGGTTGGCCACTCGAAATTCACGTTGTCTATTGTGCGAAGAGTTTGACATACGGCCGATGGGCGCCACCGTTTTCGAACCCTCAAAATAATGCACCACCACACACCCTTACCCGTTGTCGTTGTCATTCTGCTACCCCGTATGTACCGATGCTCCCTTGCGATCTGTTTGTTCGTTTTCTTTATCGAGATAAACGAGTCCTTCAGCATGCTCGTGCGCTTCCTCCTCTTAAATCGTATTCTATTAAAAGATGTGTCATGATGCTTTATTTGCAGATATTGTAGGGTAGTTTTTCCTTTGATTTAAAAATTAAAAATTTTAGGTGTATATAACGTGGCCCTTTCCTATGATTCATCCCACCTTTATGTTCCGCGATTGAAGAAACATCTGTTGTGTCTTATTATATTAATTTGTTTGGTGTTGGTAGTTGAGTGTCATAAACAACGTTTTCTGTTTTCTACATCAGCAAAATAATCACTTCAATTATAAAAGACTGTTCATAGAAATTCTTTCTTAAAATAACAAAACTGTCGACTAATATCGAGAGATATATTTCATCTCGAATTCCTTCACTCAATTTCCGAGCAAGCATTTAGGGTAGGTATATACCTTCGAATCTTGGCAGAAATAATAGAAGATAGGATAGAGTGGAGGAAGAGATCGATTTCATAGTGCGAGAAGAGGAAGGAAAGCGAGGCAGTGGAGAGGACCGAATGCCATTTAGAGTCATCCACCGTGTCTCAATCTAGAGGCACCCTTCCAGCTATCGGCGAGCCGTGACGGTTGGCATCTGTTCTGCGGGCCAAGACCCCAACGAGGCTGGCAGAGGCAACGCCACCGGCAGCATATAACGCTACAAAATGTCAAGGGTCCCGTCGCGACGTCTATATGCGCCCGAACGCTGAAAATGATTCTCCTAGCAGCACTACGCCGCTCCATGTTTTTTCCGAATGGTTTCACCTATCGATAAAGAGACGCTTCAGTCACTTCGTAAGTGATTTGTCACATGAATCTTTATTGACTTTGATTGCGTGGAATTGCTGAAACGATGCTGGTATATATTACGAATGTAAGTATTGTAAATAAAGGAATTTCGCATGTTTTGTTATGGGCGATTTTCCATTGAAAATTTGTAATTTGAAACATCTTCTAAAGTTAACAAAGAAACATTTATTTAAAATCAAACGTAGGATATTCTCTTCAATTATTGTACAGATTTATTTGTAGGTGAATTTTGTATGTATAAATATGTAGTAGACTCCCTATTACACAAGGCATACATTCCATATTATATGAATCTCTGTTATACGTGTCATATACTTTATACATATATTATATGGATTATGTGTGCATATGGGAATGCGTACTTATGTAAAGATTTGTTGCAAACCATGTAAAATAAATACCAAAGATACTTCATATTATGATAGTTTCAACTAGAATGTGAAAATTTACACTCATCTATCATATTTTACGAGCCTGTTTTACCCTATCGTACAAACACTACCACAATTTTTCCGTCGTGTTATACAAATCCGTGTTATATGGAGGTATACTGTAATTAATATTCCACTATAACAAATTCATTATTTCATTGGAGAGTATTACTAAAACAATCAACAATTTTTCACATCTGAGAAATTTCTCGGGCAGATAAATTTGTTCACATCGGCACAAATTGGCGGGGAATGTGGTAACAGTTACGAATAATTTAACAACACAATGCAAAGCTAGAACCAGCCGCGTTCGCTTGATAAAAGCCAGCGCGAAAAATCTCGAAATGCCTTTGGCTTTGGCAACGATGCTGGAAGAAAACTGGCAAGTGACGGCAAGAAAAAGGGAATGCCTCCACCTTCCAGGAAGGTAGATCGATGGCGATTTTTCACTCACTTAGCCCGGCGCGCATCAATATGCATTAAGCTGATCGGTTCTCCCTATTGGTTTCTTCTCTTCACGAGGAAGCGAGACCACGAGCCTGGACGAGGAGTGAGACTCAGACGGTAGAATGAGGGTGGTGGAAGAAGTAGGAGTTCCCTCTTCCTACTCTTTGCTTCGACGAAACAGGAAGGGAATAAGAAACAAGCAGTGTGTGGGAAGAAGCTGTTAAGATATTCTTCGAAAATAAGGATACCGTATCGAGGTAATTCTCGGTAGGTAGAATAACCGTAAGGGAATCGGGCCGAAGTCTCAAGTACGACTAAGATTCCGCGGCGTTACGACACTCCTGGGTACATTTTGGTATCTGTCTATATGTATAGGCCCTTCTGTAGTCACAGCGCACGGGATATGCTTGCCAGTTTTCGTACAGGTACGGTGGGCCAATCAGCGTCCACTTGTGTCAGGACTTCTGAAAAGTCGTGAGTTTTCTCGCTTTCTCGGAACAATGGGATTCTTAGACTATCAGCGGGCAAAGATTATACGGCCACGTGGTCGTTACACTATGTTTCCCAAATGTTTAAAATATTAATGCAACACATGTCTGATATGAATAATTATATATGTCTGTTATCTTCCAACTTATTTCGTAATATTACAACTTATAGTACTTACATTTCGTATAGATATTATTTCAATGGTTAAATTCAATTTTATCGTCCTAGTATAAAAAAATTATAAAATTGTTATACAAAAGAATATCAAGCATAGAGCTTGTTTTATTCTTTATTTCTGTTAAGATGGTAAAAATGGATAAATTAACGATTCTTTCAATTTATAAAATTCAACTAAAAGATGATTCTATACATGTCCTGAGAAATTATGAAACTATAATTACTTATTGGAAATGCAATGAGAATGTTTTTAAAAAGATCGGAAAATAAGGCGGTACATGCAACGATCAATTATCGTATAAATAAACATATGAACTAAAGAAAAGTTCAACAATCGAACTTAAAAGTACCTATATATTTTTAAGACTGTTTCAATTTATTGATTTATCGATCGAATGATATCATCGTGTCGCTGTAGGTAAATGATGATGAAAGTTGTCGTCACCCTGGAAAAGCATGGGGTGCAAATGTTTGTTTCTGTCGGAGTTGTGCCAAAAAACGCACCAAATGGTTTGCCAAACCGATTCCAGAACCGATTCCGCTGATACATAATGGATCGACAGGTTTTGACTTAGCATAAGTTTTCCATTAGCAGGCTGAATAGATCGAGATATCGATAATATCCAATATAGATTCCAGTCGTATTTCGCGAGTGAAGCGTGTGTTTTAGGCGCCTTTCTCCTCCAAGGGACCCCCGCATATTTGTCGGGATCGGGAAGGTATATTCCGTAAATTTTTTGGTGATTCGGCTAATTGGACGAATTTACGAGGGAACCAAGCCATCTTTAGCTTTAAAAATACCAGCGATTTCCTTTGTCCTCCAACTATTGTACCGAAACCCCTCAGAATTTCTAAACTTTGCATCGAACAACAAAACGAAGTATCAAATACCAATTGAACTTCAAGTCGATCATTGAGCTCTGATTTAATTCTACCGAATGCAGTTGTTATTAAAATTCAATAATTATCTGAATTTTTAATAATTATGAGTTTCCCAGCCAATTCCATTATTTTTAATAGTTATATAGCGTAAATAAAGTATTCCCCACATATTGTCACCGCGAGTTAATTTCGTTCTTAATTCTTCGGTGGACTTGGCCGTATTTATTGACTTTCTCTATGATTCAAAACCGCTAAATAATTAGCCACGTAAATACAGCGTTATTTATCCGGCCCATTTCTCGCTCGAACGATCAGCCGCTCTTGTTTCTGTACTGGAGCGTATACGCGCACTCTCGTCCATTTATTTTAGGGGTATATCCAGAACGGAGGGTGTGATACCCCCCCAATGGGGTCCCATATGCTTCGCGTACACGAGAACGTGTACTACTACCATTCAGTATGTTTTGATTTCCCTAATAGTCACGTTAGAAAAATAGTGCTTCCGCGACCAGTCGAGCTGAAAAATGCTGACTAATACGATTCGGTCTCGTCCATCATTTTCGACAACTGTGCAGAGAATGTCAGAATGTCAGGTTACATGTGGTTAATCGCATCCGATTATCACTGACTTCTTGAAAGTTTTTTGAAATCTTAATAAGACGCATTAATATTTACAAGAAACCAAATACAGAATAGATCAATTGCTTTTATTGTATTTCATCATTAAAATGGAAATAATGTTGATATGCGGTACCTGATTTTTAGCACAACCATTTACAGCATATTCTGTTTGAAGATTAGGCGATTAAGGACGGGGCAACAATTACTTCCAAATAGTATACTTTCTAAGAATATGTTTATATGAATTACTAACAACTTCAAGACCTTCTTATTGGGCCGATTCAAAACATTAAATTTGTACGTTTTCTAATAAAAGCTTGTATATGTGTACAGTTTAACTTGTAGGTACTCATTAATTCAGTTTGCGTCGTAATAACTACGGCTTGCATTTCGTGGATTTGAACGTTGTCGGGGGATTAATATACTAACGGATTAATGTACCAATATGTTATTCACTGTTTATGCGTCGAACAATTATTGTAACAATTAAGTACCTACATTAATATGTTTGGCATTCTGATATGTTATAAATTCGTCTAAATACGCGCGCCTCTAATAAATTTGTAAAGTTTCTTAATATGTCTCCAATCCGATGAAAAAAAAACTGGTAAAAGTTGATGGAACCATTGGACGTGGGTGGAAGTCGAAGAAAGCAAGGGGCGTTGCCAGCTAAGGATAGTGGGTGAGAGAGATTTCCCACTGGATCGTTTGATTCGACCAATGAATGGCGAGCCCATTTCAGTATGCATCGTGTATGTCGTTTGCTTAATAAGTTTTCCTTATCGATGTGTGTCATCTACCGGCAGGCAGCGGAGACCCATCATTATAGTCCCTATCTTGGTTAATAGTTTTCATCATTTTCGTTCAAAGTACCGGCGTGTAACGCACGCGGTGTACTTACTTGTTAGGTGGAACAGCATCAATACAGTGCGGTCTAATCATGTGTTGCTGATTGCACGCACTTTCACCTGATTAGTTTTTAACGGACCGTCAAAACGTTTCTTATTTCTACAATGCCTGGCACATGTGAATTGCGTTCCTTGATTTCGTTAAATGAATACTAATTAAACTATAGAATATGTAATATAATATACTACTATATATCGTTATAACAAACTAAAAAACCACGTAAATTCGAAGAAATTAACTTTACGTTTTGTAGTTCTAATATTATAATAATTGAACACAAAACTATTATGTTGTATTAATAGGTGATACGTGGATACGTTATTCAGTATGCTATGCATTTTGCAAACATTTCTTAACGAACTGAAAATATGAAGGTATAATTGTAACGCGTAACAACTTCGTAAAGTAATTCTATCTTTCTGTTAAATGATTTCTTTACTAAGCTCTGCAGGTACTTTGACAGAGCGGTAGACATAACTTCACAAAGTTTAATTACGACATTAATTGACGTTTTCCTGTTTCGATGCACAGTGAGAGAGGGGAGAGAGAGAGAAATGTATTTCCATTTAACACAAACAGGAAACAGCAGACTATGCATTTTAATTTAACCCTTTCAGACCTGGTGGTTATATTTGTGTACATGAAGTTTCTTACAATATCACATAAAGCCTTAGATAAAGTGTGTTGTAGATCCATATTTTTCTTATAAATTTGAATTTCTTCATGTTCTGAATGTTTTTAGTAGGTCTAGTGAATTCAGAATTGAATAACAAATCTTTTTTTAATAATGGTAATTATTTAGAAGTTTAACGTACCCAACAATTTCATTCACCTTGAACTGTGTTGTCAAGGTCATCATTTTGAACCACTTTTTCCTATACATGTTACTGCCGCTCGGCATTACTTTCCGAGACATTCATAAAAAAGTTTTGTTAAACTTACAATTAGATTTATGACTGGTGGTATGTATCGATCACAGTTGGTTAAAGACACACTACCCAGTGTTAACCACGCACCCAACATCCCACAAAACACAAGTTTAGTTATTAATAATTTCTATAAAAACAGGACAAAAGTTTTTTCATCGGGCCCCAGATTACACCGTGTATATGTGTGTGTGTGTGTCTTGTGTTTGGTAGGATGTTGAATACGTAATTAACATTGGATGGTGTGTGGTGGAATTTTGGGTACATGGTTAATACAGGGTGGGGTGTGGTGGGACGTTGGGTGCGTGGTTAACACTGTGTGGTATATGGTTAGATTTTTGCACATGGTGCGTCCGTGTGTTCACACACATACTATATGAAAAAATCCTTATGGCGCACAATGTTGCTAGTAATGGTAATTAGTCGGACAAAACTCATAACTTGATTTTATGAAAAATAAATGACCACCAAATGAAGTAATGCGTAAACAATAAAAATACCAATATTTTTCTGTTGATATTTCTTCCAAAATCAAGCGGCCGAATTATACATATATACTAATCCATGCATAACCCAAACACGGCTTACAAAACACGATATGTAGTATTGAAAATCTTTTTCTGTATATCTCGGAAACTAAGGCCAAGTGTCAGTAACATGTATAAAAAAAAGTTGTTCAGGCATGATGACCTCGACAACATATTATAAGATCATTGAAATCGGTAAAGACTACTTTTTAACTTCTAAATAATTACTTTAAAAATTTTGCAAAAAAATGTCCTTAAACAAAATATCATCTAAACAGTCTACTAAGTTAAAATGTGTAATCGAATATGTTTTTTATCCTTAAAAAAGATTCAGGCCTGAAATTTCAGAGTTAAAATAAAAAATATGGGCCATCTCGATAATTTCCATTCACGAAAATATAATCACTCGTGCTTATCAATTAAGTTGGTCATTCGATAAGCAAGAGCGTAATACAGGAATTCGTACTGTTAACTTCTGCCCGACCAGATCATTTTTATGCTATGCGTATCTAATAAAAAACAGATCCATTTTATCCTCGACAAAGTTATAGCGGCCGCTGGAGACCCATGTAATTTAAACTAAAAGTAGTATGTATAATGGACGTCGATGTAATTATTTAGGGATTTATGTAATCCTCGGTTATCTCATGAAATTTCTAACACTGGAAAATTGGTTTGCATCCAGCGATTCTGTACAATTAAACGTCACATGAAATAATTCAGACTAAAGTGAAAAATTCAAATTCCGTTTAAACAGGGTGAAATTTAAGTATAAATCAGATTGAAAGGGTATAGAAGTATCGTTTTTAACACTAGGTTTACGGGACGCGTCATTTAGACGCATTTCGAATGCTTTCTAACCTCGAAATTCTCTATGTGGTATACCTATCTCTATAGCTATGCATTAATTTCAGAGATCATAAATTGTGTATTATATAAAATAAGTTGTTTTTTAAAGAAAATCTGCGGGTTCGTTGATGCGTGCCGTGGAGATACCTACACGATAAGTGCCCGTAAACCTAGTGTTAAGTGAAAACGCCGATAGATCGTTGTATGCGCATATTCGTGGATTAAACTTTTGCTTCGTTGGAAATCGCGAAAAGAATTTTCGTAGCTTTTCGCAATGGCACTAAAATAGAAATGTTCCCTGACCGCCCTTGATATCGAATCCATACTGATGGAGACTGGCGGCAAGGGTACGAGACAACGTAGCACGATTCGACCAAATTTGCATGCATTAACGCCACAAGCGCGACTGATTGACAATCCGTGTGTCATTGTGACGTCGGCCAAATCGCTCGAGCATCCTTCACCAATCGCAATCAATTAAGGTAACGATTGATTGTTACGCGTTTGGACTCGATGAAGGGAATATCGTGAGTCGGTATTTACGTGGATGATAGACGTGCCATTGAAAACCACAATAACACCAACGACGAGGGGTCCGCTTAAAAACTTTTCCCAATACATATTTCATCGGTCGTTTTCGTATAGCTTTTACTTCCTTTAATGTCATTTTATACCCATTAAAACAAACAACTAACGTCGATTGTAGTAAAGAACAATAATTAACACATTGATTGCCACAGTGAAAAAGATCGTGCGTATCCGGACATAATTTTATTTCGTTCGTAAGGTATGAATCGTCGAAAATATACATATAGGTTTAGTTAATAGAGGTTGTTGAGATTTTACGTAAAATTTTGTAACCATATTTAAATAATCCAGCCTTTTTCGAATGTACGTGTCACCCATATATGGGTGACATGGCAGTCAAAGTGTTAAATCTAGTTATAAACATACGTGTATACTATTGTTAGAATGATATTTCTCTTCTAGTTACATAATATCGTTGAAAAAATTTCGGAAAAATCACGTATTGTATATCTAAGTCGCGTCAGTAATTGTTTCTGTACAGCCCATAAATTCTATACAACACAGGAACAATGAACACAGTAGAAACAAATTGTGTCGATGTGAAAAAATGTGAATATTATTCAACAATCCACAGATTTTTACATGCTTTAATTAATGGTACATATAATAATAGTATACGTATCACACTTTGAACGCTGCCAGTTCTAGCGTGCAATTTTAAAAAAGTATCATTTTAGTTGTAAGTATTTGTTTATGTCCGTACAATAGTTCTTCATGTGCGCGATAAGGAAAGTACATTAGCGTTTGAATGAAAAGTTTGCGAACACTTTCCCATTCATAAATTTTTTAAGATATCATTGGCTTCGGAACAGTTCCCCCAAAGGGCTATACGTACCTATCTCAATGGAGTGTTAAAAAATTCTGGTGTGAAATTTTATAAGTGGAACAACTAGATATACTGTCCCACTGATACCGTGATCTTTGGAAATATCTATTTAGGACCTATCTGTCCCACGCACCTCCTTCAACCTTCTTCATAATAAAACATTAGAAGTACCGTTTACGAAATCTTTAACACGGCACTACATAGGTCTATACATACATATAATATGCTAGTAGTGGTGTGGCTCGACTTTTAAAAGGCAGTAGAGAAATGGTTAATTTACCTGTTAGCAGGTCGCGACGTTTCTGTTTCCGTTGACCGACGGCAATTCACGATTTTCGCAATTGCAATTTATCACCTTCGTCGCCCCAGTTAACAACAAATTTTCCCACCATCTATCGACTTTCTGTAGAATCGCGAGATGTACATACATACGTACATACATACATATATCCCCCCTTTCACGAGCGCTCGAACGTTCATCGTGGTATTAATCGGCTCGGTTGGCATTTCCCCGTGAAAAATTCTCCCGCGTCGTCCCCTCGAAGAGGCTATACGTTCCAGGGAAACGAAACGATCGTCGTCGGGCAACGACCGAAATGGAATCCGTCAAATTGACGGGGGGTATAGCAGATAGGCGTTGTGTCACACTGCGTTGAGGGTCGCGAGCGGTGTTCGAACGAAACGAAGAGGACCAGGTTGCAACAGCGGAGGGCCATGCGAGGACTATGATCGATGTCCCGAAATTAAGGGCTTGCTCACCGAGCAAAATAAAGTTAACCAATCGGGCCAACGACGAATGGCCCGCTCGGCCTTTATCGTCCTCCCGTTCTCGGCCTGCGTCGCGACGACCCGATGCCCGATTTTTTTTTCCACCGCGCCCCATCCCGTGTTTTCGACAAGGGGGGAGGGTGGGGGGAGGAGGGGTTGCCCCGGCGTGCCGATTGCAATTGGAGAAAGAGTGATACGGGGAGGTGAGGCACACAGTGAATCGAGGAACTGGCCGCGGACGAGGGAGAGGATTTTCGTAATTATGGAACGGCGTTTGTCCCGGGGGATTCGTCAGTCGGCAGAAGAGCCCCTGGCGCTGTACGGCCACGACAATGCCATTTTAATTATGCATGTTAATTGGTTCCCGAGCCCGGCGTAATACCACCTTCTCCAGAACTATTCTCGCGGTGCATCTCCTCGTCACGTTGCTGATCGATGCGACGTGTTTATCGAGAGATTGAACAGTTTCCCGTGATCGTCGATGTTTCGATCGTTCGCCTGGTACGATGTCCGAAATACAGATTATATTTTTTAAGTTTATCATTCCGCAGCGTGTTATGTCGAATTTAGTCCATGGAAATCTACCAGAGTGATCGGCTCGTCACTTGCAGATAATGAGGAATAACCAGAAAAGGACAGAAAAAGTAAATTTAACAATTTAGTACATTCCACCTTTTTTCGTTCTTCTTAACTTTTTATCGGCATGGACTGTAGACGTGTACTTGTGTTTAGCGAAATCTTGCCGTTGGGTAACGTTGATTTATATACAAAGAAGATTTTTAAGAAACATTAATCATTTATACAAAGCGCAATTAGGCCAGTGATTATGAAAGTGGCCTGCGTCAGATACTTTGCCAAAATGCTTCCGCATTATTGTAATATAAATCGACGTAACATCGAATACGTGATAAATTCAATTGTTTTAGATATTACATCTAGACCACTTTCACAATCACCGGCACAATAAATCCACTATTTGATCTTCCATTATGTAACATTATTTCTATACAGTAGGTAGATACATAATAAGTGAAAACGACTCTTCCGCGGCGATCATCATGGGCTGACAATGAGTGTCGTTGACAAGTATAAGCATTCAGGTTCGGAGTAAACCACACTCTAAAGGTTAATGTTAAAAACATTAAAACAAGAACTATGTCTATCCTACAATCGAAATGAAAATTCTAACTGCAACCGTGTTTCACTTCGTCTCTTCTGGACTGTTCCCTTCAACGTTTTTCAAGGGAAAGTGATAGGGTGAAAAAATCACCGTGTTCAGATAGAGATTCCGGATTTGTTTTTGTTCTTTTTTTAGTCGGATATACACAATTGATGGCGGTTGCGTTGTACTTTCTGCACAGTTGAGTGAGCATGTCACAATCGACCAGGGCCGTCTCAATCAAAGTGGCATTGATACCCTTCGCTCATTCTCCCGTTCGGGGCCCCCGTGTTCTGCATTGCGGTTTTGTTCGAGACCGAAAATCTATTAACCCACCGATGTATATACACGTATGTATATTCCGACAAACAACAAACGCACACATCGTTCGGGCATGGGTCGGAAGCTAATTTTAATGGCCAGAGAGACAAAAAAGCGTTACAAAGCTTTCATTCCCAAGTGACCAATTTTGCGTAAAAAAAGCCGACGATGGTAAGAGAATTATACTGTTAACTTTAATTAAATAGCGAATAAACACAATACATAGTGTACTATTTATTTAGCGTAGAATACTTTATGCAGAGAATTTTTTTACTAATTTAGTACTAAATGCTCTTTTATTTTAAAATTACGTTTCACATTCTTACTCAAACAGTAACGGATATATTCAGTCATTTTTAGTTAAATTTTGAATAAAAAATTTTGTTCTAAATAAAAGTTTTCCTACTCTTTAATAAGTCACGTACTCGTATTGAAAATTTATCTTCATCATTTAAACGACTTCTATCGACATTACTGATATTAAATTGTTTTTAAGAATGATAACACTTGTTTTAAATATGACGAACGAAAACAACTGGTTAGAATCGTACAGTTCATTTAACTTGGTTAAATTTCAGGTATTAGTAATAAAAAATGTCTGAAGTATCAATCGCTTTTCTTATATGCTTTCAAGAATGAAAGAAATCGAGTCCTGTGGCCACGGTTACATTGAAATGGGAGTTTTCTCAGTGGATAAGTGTTTTAAACATCAACTTTAGAACCATAATAAACATTATTATTAGTGTAAATGCTAACTCAATCCTTGAATCCTACGGATCGTTCATTTACTCTACGTCCGGCACGATCTACCGCAAACGGCGCAAACCAAGCTAAGAGACGTAGTCTAGGGTGGCGCGCGATGTGACACGCGACCGCAACGTGGCTGCATTTACATTATATCACGGTTTATACGATGTTACTTAGGTGCGTGCGTGCCACGTGCCGAACCAGCATTTTCGAGATTAATTTTTCTAATGCTTCGCCAGTTATGTTCTACATGAAGGTAAATTTTGTATGGCATATTTTTATATGTACTATCTTCAAGACATCAATATTACCAGAAGAAAATAATTAGCGTGCTGATTAAAGTGAAACAAATGCCAATTGCCTTCCTAGTCAAATTAACAGAAAATATTGGAAATTAGTTTAGAACAGTAAACATATTTGCTGTATACGTTACTTGCCAATAGTTTCCCAATGGCAGTGAAAGAAAAGAATAGTTCTTCCTAAACGATCATCTTTATAAGGTGGACATTAAAATTAAGTATATTTATGCGTTTGTAAAGTATTGACGGTTTCACGTTTCCTTTTCACTTTATGTGCACATCACAGCTATATCCGCCATAATCGAATAAAGTGTCTCGATACACAGGTCCTTCAAACTACGAAATCCATTTTCTCGGAAGCTATAAACAACACCTATGCCGGAGCGTCGCGCTTAAATCCTGGGGGTGCTGATACGAAAAGACTGCGAGGCGTAGAAAAATAGTTATGTGCAAGCCTAGTAGGCTTTACCCGTCCCCTACGTGTAACACATATCCTCTGGATGAGGATGAAAGCTCTAAGACACCGTTGTATTGAAAACCGGGAGTTGAGCACCTCTGAGCGCAAGATGTCCTCCTCAAGACTATCTCTGCCTGTGTCCCGCGGGAAACCTCTTCCTTCCTACCGTTCCTATCTCAGGACACTCTATATAGACTATTCAGATACCAGGCTCACCCTATTGTGTCTGTATTTCCAAGGACAAGCGTAGATGGTGGAGGAGGTCTAAGTACGCCTGAGTATTCGAGTGCTCTTCTACCTTGTAGCCTCACCACACCTCGTAGGAAACGTATTTTGCAAGCCTAAATATCCCGGGTTTCTAGTCGTGACGGTATGCGACGCTATCTCGCAGGTGGGTACCTTCAAGAACGTGTTATCTGGACCCTTATACATATATATAAACTGATATCATAAATGTTGAGTCTCTACGAAACCGGACTGTGTATCTGTTTGATTGTTAATGTTGAATGGAAGGTCCAATATTTCTTTGCTTGCATTTTTCATATTTAACAAGAGATGATTTGATGCTTGGCACTAGCTATACTTGTTTTTAGCTATACATTTGTTTTTATAGGCACTTACCCTTACGTCCCCATGTATACTAAGTAGATAATATATGTATTTATATAGGTAGGTTTGTTTAATGGTTTATACCATAAAATAAAGGAGACCTTGACAATAATTCAATAAAACTAGGTAAGATCAATTTATCTTCCCACGTGCTTGCCTAGAGAATGTAAACTTATTCAGATAGAGTTACGACAGAAACTTAGTAACCTCAACCTTAAATGCCAAATGTGTAAATAGAGGCGAGTACTTAATACTAACAAAATAGAATATAATGAATATCGCACTCACCGGTCGATGATCACAGGATCGCTTGGCGTTTCGTTTCTGTTCCCGCAACTTTTCTTATCGCAACACCGACTGCAAGGAAATAGGATAGACTCGTTAGACATTACTATGCATAATTTTCAGACAGCTTTTTTAGAGGACAAAGTATTCGTTTTTTGAACCGAATTCGATCATTAGGTCCAGAAGGTTCGGAACTTTCGAGACCGTCTAAAAACTAGCGGAACCCTTGAGACTTCGCAAGTTTGGGGGGAGAAGAGTACTCGGGCCGAAATCCCATGGGTCAATGAGTCAGCTACCCCCGGAGAATGACTACATCCTCGTGTGTTTCGTTACGTTTGGGGTTTGCTACCGCAAGGGTGGTTGCTTGCATAGAGAGCAGATCTGCTGCTCGTACAAACGTATATAAAAGAATGATGGTAAAGTGTATTGGTTACTATATCAAATTATCACGTTGACAAATTAGTGTTGAAATACTTATTTTAGAACGATATTTTCCAAAATGATTACCGGGTACAGCGAATACAATTATAATTCAATTCAGCGTTGAATACATTTGAATACAAAGGAAGACAGTTTTTGATAGACAACATAACTCACCTACACATCACCTCGTGTGTCAAAAGAACTCTGCACATCTCAGGATTCTTATCTTGTCCCTCGTACATGATTGCCTGGAATAGAAGATAATATCGTATTAAGTTAAGCTACACAATTTAACAGGTATCATATTCATATTTCTTCAATTTTTATGAATAATTTACTATTATTGCGTGTATGTGTGTGTAATGATCTTTAAAAGTACTGTACAATTATTTTAAGTGCACAAGAATGAATTCATAATCATTATTAAGTTACATCTTCGCAATCATGTTTACGTTAAAATAAGCAGAAAGGATGTTATATCTACATTGATGATATTTTACAAAAGAAGGTCCAATATTTTTTGTTCTTTATTGTGTCAAATAATTAAGAAACTAATGGAAAACATGGAACGGATAGAAGAACTATACAGATTACAGATGCAGGTCGTCAAGCTCCCCATAAGATTGGCAAGCTATGGGCGGCCTAACTAAATCCGTTAAGCTTCCTTCACGATCTTCTGATTGATTTTTATTTAATGACAACGCGTCGTTACCCTGTATTCATGTTTTCACTTGTGGGGAACAAGATGCGGATTAGCCGCAGAATAATAAAGGCGTGGATAGGAAAGCTTCCTTTGATCTTAGTGAAGGAAGTCCTTGGAACAGAGAGAAATCTCCAGCGCGCATGCGATTATTTACTTAACTACGTGAAACAATTTTATTTATTTTTCTGTAAGTCTATTAAATGCATCTTCTTCATTCTCGAGGAACTAAGTGATTTTTCCAATAATAATACCTAATTTGTAATTCAATTCATGAATATACACGGTGTATTATTCTGGTTGCCCTAACAAAGATATTATTTATTTATTGATCTACGGGTATATAACCCTTTAGTATACAATTCAGTTATAATCGGTCAATTGTAGGTAACAATGTGTTGTATAATCTATGCCTAAAAGAGACTTGGGAACTAAAGAAGGCCAGCGATAGACAGAATTTATTAACATTCATAATTATGCGGTTTATGCAATTATATTGTCCATAATTTGTGCGGTGGGTCTCTTGAAGTAATAGCACATGATTTCTTCTGGATGACACTGACGTAATTAACTTCAAGCGAATTATTAAAAATTATCATTTCAATTAATACTTGATAACATCATTTTAATAATTGCCATCAGATTTTGAATTGCACTTTAATTTCACTTTATATTGTTGTTTCATATTGTATGCACAGTTACTAATAACTATATATATTTACGCCCAGTAATACAAGCTAAAATTTTCTATCAATCTTTAACAAATACTAAATAGGTAATAACAAACAAATGTAGATATTCAAATGAATAAAACAAACGGAATGTTACCGATATCGTCTTCTGTGGGTATAGTATAATCTCGATTATCTGAATATTACTTATCATTATATCGTTTTGAGTGCTAAAAATTACCAAAATAATATGATTTAAGTATCTACATTAGAAACGGGTTCAAGATAGTATGAAAATCAAATGAAGGTCGATCTAAAAATATTGAGGGACCAGAATAAAACCACGCGAAGTAATTAATCTTCTTCAAATACTGTATACAAATGTATGAATATTGTAGACTGTAAAATAATTATTCAATTATGACTCACAACCTCATGATACGATTATTCAAACATCGTAACACCTAATTAGTTAGCATAATCGAGTCTCTACTGTACCTATAGTATAAACAAATCGGTTTGTACATGTACAGCAATATATCTATGGCTACATTAATATTCGAAAGCCAATAGAGGAGACCAGGGACAAACGTAACAATTGTTCTTTTTGAGTTTGTAACTTTTAAATACAGTAGAATTTAAAAAAAAAATCTTGTACGACGAGAAACCTTGATTATTGGACAACATAATCGAACTTTAAAACCTAGAATACATTATATCAATTTTTTGAAATAAGACTTTCTTTAAAATCACTCATTTGTTACTTTTGTTCCTACCCCTAGGGATGATTCTAACGCCGCATTTGAATGGAAAGAAATCAACTAAACGGAAAGATGCTTTTAAATGATATTTTTATTTAGTCTATAGATGGATATAGGCGTAGAAGTAACATCAACTTTTTAATTTTTTGTTGTTGTCATACCGTAATTGATAGCAGATAAGTACAATAAATAATGTTGCTTAAACTATTTATTTATAATCAGCAGAAGATAGGCCAACTCGATCCTCTACAATTATATTTTTCTGCCATTTAATATGTCTCAATAATGTTACGTAGCATAGTTTAACCGAGTTTGAGGCGTGTCTGGGAAACACTGTTTTGTTTGTAACATCTTTTGCAGCTAATTTATATAATTCTGTAGAAGCCAGCCCATGGTCTATCTTCCATTTACGAATAGTTTTGGTATTCTGGAAGAAATCTTTATCCCTTAATTGTTACAATAGCATACCCAGAAAACTAAGGGGCATAAAAGAAAGTCGATAGCTTAAATCAGGACAAAAGTACCAACTTGTTACTTTTGTCCCTACTAGCGCTATCTCTCATAAATACGTCAATATATACAAACCCAAGTTATTATCATGAAAAATGTTATTTCTATCTGAAAATACATTAATTATTTAATATAACACAAAGACCTTCAGAGGATTTTACGGAACTGAAATAAAAAGATACACAACTGAACGAGATAATGCAAACTTACTTTTGGTATATTATTTCAATAGGGTAGTCGTGTCAGGAAAACCGCTTACTGCTGCGTGTTAGCGACAACTGACGTGGAGAACAGATGGAATTTCTGTATAAAGATAGGAGGAGGGGACTGTTGGTCGATTGACATTTGTTTTATAACAATTGTTACATTCGTCCCGTATTACGTTTGTCCCTGGTCACCCCTACAATGTTAACTTGTAAACATTGCACAGAATTTTGTTCTTATACTAAATCTTCTGATATGTAAATAGTAACACATAAATACCATTAACCTTTACTAGACTCGTCATTTTGCTACGTTGTGCAAGTCGGGGACGCTATAAATCCATAAACACTGCAGTCTAGTAATAAATCACCAATTGTTTTTACTTTTATTATTGATTGTATATTTATACAAAGTATACAGCTTGGACGTCAAAAAAATATACTGGTGTCCGAATATTAATATGGATAACTGTACGTATCTCGTAAACGTTGAACCACGGAACAATAATTTCGTTCGCCATTCGTTACGCGAATCTGAAAGGACAACTGCTCTGTCAGTGGTATTCGTTACCGCGCGTCAGACACGTTAATCGTATCAGTTTCACGATTTATGTGTGTGCGTGAGTTCCTTTCATTCTTCTTTGCCCGTAACGACCAAAATTGCCGGAGTTCGTGAAGAAGCGATAAAATGTAAATACTTTGAAATACAGTGTCCCAGGGAATTCGTCGGGTTGACATTGGTAGTCGGTGCGCGGGAGCAGTTGAACACCGGAGGACGCCAACCAGGGGCTAACGATATGAAATACATTTCGCCTCGGCAGTTAGGTGCGACTTCCGGAGGCGGCATCAAATATTTATACGAACAAAATAACCGAATTGCAACTTAAATGAACCACGAAGACTGTATACGTGACGTCAGGTAAATCAGAAAAGGATCCCCCTACACCCCATACTCCCAGCCGCTCCGCGGAACTAAAAATGTCGGCTCGAGAATATAGAGGGGGTGAGAATAAATACAACGAAAAGAGGGGAAATAGATCGAGCAACGAAAGAGGAAGAGTACGTGTTCCGGGTAAAAGGAAAGCGAAAGGAGACATAAAACGTTACGTGCCCCTTGGCCATTACGGGTTTTAATAGTTGGCCAACATGCGATCTTATCTATACCGAGAATAATTAACATAAGTGTCTGCCTTGTACGCATTAACCCTAATTCTAAGATAGAGATGGTACCCGCTGAATAAGCGTTGCCTTTTCTTAAACCTTTCGTTAACGTTCTGC
The DNA here is from genome assembly GCF_001272555.1 of Dufourea novaeangliae. Lineage (NCBI taxonomy): Eukaryota > Metazoa > Arthropoda > Insecta > Hymenoptera > Halictidae > Dufourea > Dufourea novaeangliae. Next base: position 396,354 of record NW_015374040.1, on the reverse strand, counting down.
CGTAAAATATTTGTTTGGAAGTATTACCCGCAATTCAATAAATGATTTAGCTAACAGATAATCGACATCATCTGCTTACGATGTATTGCACGCGTCGTGTTTTATATACGATTTTCCGAAACCACTTTCTTAAGTCTGATCTGCATTTTCCCATTTGTTAATGTTACTAGAACTTGAATTCTGACGGAAGATACTTGTATATGTATATCTTATGACATTCTATTGCAAATTCACAAGAATGTGTTGCATAGTAGAAAATAAAAGTCAGTAGTTATTCAAGTCATGTTTTCATCACCCGTATAATGTTACATTATTTATAAATAGGTATATTATGAACACATTGTATATTACGACATTGTAAATGTCCGCGAAAGTCCAAGAAATTTCAGCTGTTTAAAACATATTTGAGATCGTATTTCCGAATACATAGAAATTTTTTTAACGTTTTATAAGATACAGAACTGTTATAATACATTTTGATTAATGTTTTTTATAAAAAAATTATATATATGTATCTACGTAAACTGGAAATTCTGATAGTACAGGTTAATATAAATTCTCATTTTTATGGAGCAATTTATAAAAATGGAAATTCACCATGAATAGTTATTACGTTAAGAACAAAAATAAAATTGTTATCAAACTCCGCCAAATATTGTATTTTGTTGAAATTAACAAATTCACGTATGTATGCTATTGTATATTACAAATGTATAAATTCTGGGATCTAGTAATTATTTAGAATAAAGGTATTCTAGCTTTCGGAGAAACTAATAGTTTCAGGTTGGTGACATTGCTTGTGTAATCTTGAGCAGTGTGCACATGTCACCTGTGTATAATAATCGTTGTTTATACACCTAACAACCATAGGGTAGGTCATGTAGAGCTTGTGATATGGCAGGCGATATTATTTGCTTAGCGACCATTACCACTGGTACGGAAAGTGTTGGTTTGCATACCTGTCGCACTTACGGGCAATTTCAAGCAATTACTTTTTACCACGTCGTTCATTCTTGCGAAACGCCATCTCCTTATTTGTTTTCATTGCCATTAGAGTCGATCACGCTCTGCTTATCGATAACGTATGTGTGCACGTCTACAGATATTGAGATCGATCGGAAATTACTTTCATCTGGTGTCAGCCGTACATAGGTATCTTGGATCTCGTTGAAGTCATGAATGATTGCACAGGACTTACGCTGTCAACATTGACAGGCAAGTTATCTTGTAATTTATAGTTGAGATATTAGCTTCTCTATGTAACTTTCATCTCGTCTAATCCGATACTCGACTATCCTCACTTTTAGTGCATAATGTCTGAAAATTTGGTTCTGTAGCTCTCCGAAGACGGTTATTTTTGATGATTGGTCTGCTTTGACTTAGATCTTTTTTTGAACTGAATATTCTTCAAAGTATGCTGGTCTTCTTATCGAATGCTAATACATATAAGCAACGCTCCACTTAGTTTTTGTAAGCTGAAATTGAGTCAGAAGTTTCTGAAATCTTAGGTGAACGTGGACCGAGACTGCCCAGACACGTTGTATTAACAGTTTCTTATTCCTTGACTTATCCCTGAATATATCCATGGTTGTATCAGTGAACGTCTTGAGTGGTAGTTGTTCAAGAAAGCAGTGAAAGGTTGGACGCAATGTCAGACGACACTAGGGATACGACGTCTGAGGATAGACCAGTCAGCACCAACCCCTCAGGGGCCTTTCCTTCGTCGCCCTTTAGTCCCAGCGGATACATTTGGGCCTCCCCGCTTCCCCTCAATTCCCACGGGAATTACTTACGAAGGATTAATAGCGACAACACACTTCCACCGTTCATTTAAAAAATTTTCATCAAATTATGTTTGTCCGTCTTTGATTCAAGTAACCAGTTTTAACGATCTATTAAAGGTAAAGTACGGTAGTACGATTGTGGAAATTTAAACACGTATTTCATACCGACTGCAAATATTATATTTAATGTAATAAAGTGTATTCTTCGTTGTTTTATATATTGGTACACATTTTTAATGAAATAATCGTCTATTGCTCAAAGTTAAACAGCGTAAAAGTTCACCTTAAAATTTCGAAGTTTAACTGCAACAATTAAGATAACTTAGTAAACGTTCTTTTCTAAATCTTTCAAGAAACGATTTGGAAATTAAGTAAAACTTGATAACTATGGTAAAGTTTATCCATCTTTTCATTCCTCTAACAATGAGTATATCAGGACAGTTGAAATTAACTGTTATTCCAAAAACGTGTTAAAACGCAAAATGACTGACAGACGTAATAGAATCGTAATGTTGTCCAGGACAAGTACTCGAAGATGACCATTAAACGCAGGAAAAAATATGGAGGAGAGTACAGATAAGTTCGAAGATAGTCATTCAAATATGCCGTAATGATTTCCATCCCGAATCGATTCGAAAAGTCCCCTGGGAATCTCTTTCTATATCGACCCTGCAACCCCCGACGTCTGACGTACACGCCGCTGGTACAACATGCATACAATGTTACTCTCACCCCTCGAAAGAATGCCGACCGCCATAGGGACGGGTGACACGCTCTCTTTCTCTCCTTATCTCCAGAGGATTAACTTATCTCAAACTTATTATTTCCTTAATCTATAGTTAAATACTCATATTTCAGTATTATACACGTATACTTGACGTTCAGGGGTTGATACCAATTCGATTCGGCTATGTTTAAGGATTAAGGAAGCTACGTCATCTCTCGATCTTGAATAGCGGGCACACATATTTCTTCCTTCCGTCAGATGTTTTCGGACAGTCATGAAAATATGAGTACATTGGCCCTGATATCGATGATCGATTTATCAGAGAGGACACCGTCGGTAACGTCGGTACGATGTTCTATTAAATCTTTCCTCGATTCCCGTCTGAATTCCCGCGGGTTGTGTTTTGCTACAAAAAAAAAAGAGTTCCGACTGATCATCTCCAACGGTGGATAGAAGTTGGAGCTTAAAAGGGTTACGTACAATTTCCTGCTGTTCATTCATTTAGAATAACGCAGGTACGCGGTTCCCCGGTTCCCCCATCCTGTAAGTGCTTTTTTATCCCCGGAACTAATTACCATTTAGCATTTTTAATCCTGCGAAAAAGCGCATTCCGGCCCTCCAGTCTTCCTCCCTCCTACCGCCCAGCCGGAAGTTCGTTCCCGAACGTTTACAACGTACGTTGTTAGCGCCATTCAGCCGCGACCGCTACGGCGCACACTCTTCTCTTCCTGTGGAAGCTGCTCGTATTTTTCTGGAAATTTTAGCGAGAAACGCACGGCAGTTCTCGACATTCTGTATTTTTTTCTTCTGCTACCGCCTCGTCGAGAGTCCTCCCGGACCCTCCGACCGTTTCGCCGAGCAAAAGTAGACATGGATATCTATATACCTTGGTCAGAAGCGAAGAAATTGAAGAACAGCTTAGAGGTAGGAGGGCTTCGCCACGGGCTTAGCAGCCAGGCTCGGTGTAGCAAATTATTGCGGATTTATAACCGACCACTTGATTCGGTTTCCGAAGAACTTGGCCGGCACTTTCAAATTGAAATTTACGGATCGCAACTGAATATTCACTTATTACTAGACCGCCAATTTTGTACATTTATAGCCTATAGGGCTCGGCGAAATACAATAAAAGAGAAAACATTTACCAGATGTTACTTGAGTTTTTCTGCTTTCTTCTGAACTAACTTAGACACTTAAGAGAAAAACAATTCCTACATTTGATCTTGTCTGCATGAATTCCTTTATAAAATGTCATTTCGCTTAAAAATCCGCAGTTTACTTACTACATTTCCTTTCAATATTTCGGCATTCATTTCAAGGAGGGCAAGTTTATTCTTTCGGTGAAACATTGAATTCACCACCATTCACGTTGCATGAAAAATTATACATATGTATATGTAATTTTAAGCCTTCTGTATTCGAGTATATTCCTTCAGTTCACGTATGATTAATGGAAACTTTCCTGTACTCGTTGATTCTTTCATTTCATCAAATAACGAACTGTTTAATATTACTGTTCGTTTAGTAAAGTTAGCAAGCATGTTTTTTAGGGTGATTCTTACATGGACCAAAGGAATTTTTTTGAAATTTTATTATGTCACCCCTTGAATACAAATGTACTATACTCTAAGAAACTAAAATCGTATTTTTTCATATTTTTTAAAATAAATTTTAGAGGTGGCTACCATTGGTGGAAAATTGGCATTTTAACACAAAGTGAACTTTGTATCTTTAGAAATGAATATATTTCTAATTGATACATAAAGTTAACAAAAAAAGCACTTCTAAATGGAAGTAGGTATTAAAGTTCATCAACACCTCGCCCCATTATTATCGTTTACAATTCTCACGAAATAAACAACAGCCTTGCTTGTTCTGTAATCTTCATTATTGTTTGAAATTTAAACCGTTGACGACGAGCACATGTCGATCCACGGCAGTGCCTTTTCAGCCATGATCACGTAGAAAATAAATTTATATTACTCGTTAAATATTGTTCAGTAATTACGACCATCCTGGTATCCCTTACAATATGAAAACTTTAGTATCCAGTAGCGACCTCTAAACCCTAATCAACTTTAAAAAAAATTACATACACTCTACATCTTTCAGATAGAAGAACTAAATAATACGGTGCCCCGATATAAGTTTAAAACTTCAATTTTAAGAACCACCCTAATGTTCTTAGTATAGGTAGTTTCAATTAATGTACTTTGTCATTTCTGGGGGCTGATGATAAAATAAGGGATATAAATGCAGACATGTTTATAACCGGATTATTAATACCTATAGCTAAGTGTTTTCTAGAAATCCCAGTTTGAAGCTTCAACCACGAATTCTATAGTATAGGTAAAATTTGAGTCGAGGTTCATTACTAATACAGATCCTAGTAATTAGTGGGTCTGTAAAACAATCTTTCTCTATACGGATTCGAATGATACTTGTCTTTTTTCGTTCTAGAGTCTAGAGCTTTAATCCAGAGAACCCTCGGCGTTTGTTAATTTTACAGGACACAGCCCACAGTGGGAACACGTCAACCCAGATTTGCTAAACACTCCGTACGAGTTGTTGCGCGAAACTCCATACATAGATAGAGTAAATATATATCGATTCTTGTGTTTGTATGTCTTCCTCTCGCTTTGGCAGAATGGAGGAGACGCGTTCAATCGAGGCTTTGATGTATAAATTGCAGCTTTCTCGTTTTCGATCCCACCTCCCCATCTAACTTTCTACTCCCTTTACTGGCACGATTCCACCATAGAGACGAAAAGGGTATCCCGGCGTCTATCACTTCTGCTTTTCTTTTCCTTGTGGACAATCGTTCCCGAGAACTATCCAAGCGTTTATTCCTCTCAAGATTCCGTTTCATTCTTTCCCCGATATTTCTAACAGTTCTAAATTCAGTCAGCTATATTTTTTTTAGTTTTAGTAGAATCAGCACAACGAGTAACACTTAAACAGTAATACCACAATAGTATTAAAACGAGGCATTCTGATACGTGGTGCAATCGTATCCATGGTAGAAATGTACAAGAGTTGATTCCTTGCACGAAAGTAACTAGAAAATATAAAATAACTAGAAATATAAAATTCTTTGTTCGAAGTTTTGTTTCCGAGAAAATTAAATTTGCAAAATTTGTATCCTGTTCAATATTACTTGGTTGGCGTGGTTATTCCTTACATACTGTTTCTACTTACAATCAACGTAAACTACTGGTATAACTCCCGTCCATAAGTCACTGGACACTTAAGCTACTTAACTTTACTGACCATGAAATAAGAAAAAATTACAGTTAAAAAGTTACTAAAATTATGAAATAAACAAATTCTTATTAATTCTATACATTGCAGAGAAAATGTAAATTATATTCAGTGTTCTCAACAATCTTAAATGTCTGTCTCATTCAGGAATATTCATCAAAATGTATCGTGGCACCTACACATTAACTTTTTTCAAATAATTCTCTCCTGGTTCCATTGAAGTCAGTTCCATCGGTAATCACTTCCACTCGTTCCTCGTGAATCTTGTCACGTGTTCTCAATCTTTTTAGAAATTATTTCCAGAAATATGCTGTCGCATTAAATTGGCACAACTGTAGATAATGTTACAAAATTTACCGCTGATTAGTATTTAGTAATTTTGAATAAGTTACGTTTATAATATCACTACCTTACCGAAAAATAGTATAAAGCGAAACTGTTTCAAAACAACGCATTTATGTTTTGATTTATATTTTACTGAAAATAATCAAGTGTCCGGTAATTTATGGACGGGAGTGTACTAACGTGTATCGGATGAATTTTCAACATCGATTGTTTCGAAGACCAAAGTTCGTACAGAATAAAGTTATTTTACAATTTCAACATATTTTTGCACGAGCTATCAGCTCGTATTCATTTGTATCATCAATACTGCCACACGTTGTATAATTATTGTAAAATATTTTTCTTTTCGAATTTGTAAAGAATATTACATCCCAAGAATACGTAGACCGTTTATTCTTGTTCTTTTCATTATGATTAAGTTTTTCCAATGTTTTTCAGTCAATTGTAATTCCTACAAACACAATATTTTGAGTTAGTACTCAAAATTCATATTAGAATACATACATAAAGCAATATTCGTGGTACTTTAAAAAATTACAACGTTCTATACATGTAAAGTTTTCCTTTTAAAAGCGACAGCACGCAATCCCTAGTTTCCTAAAATTTTCTAAAAAATTATGTACTTAATATTTATGTAAACCCACATAAACCTGCAAACTCATATGACTTCATTTTTTAAATACAGTAATAAAAAGTCTTCGCTTTCGTACTGTTTGTATACTTATACATATTTTTTTAAGTAAAAAGTTATTATAAACAACATTTAGATTTACATGAAGCCTTTTTATTCAAGCTGCACTTTACAAAATATTAGGTTGTTGCCCATAAGATGGTCGCTTTAGTTCTGCATTTGATTTTGTATTAAACATTATATGTACGAATTTTATTAGATGTTTTCATTGAAATACAAGTGTTACATTCATGTTATATTCATTAGATAATTACTTGAAAAACACTTTTACCTGTCATCTTTTCGCCGAATGGTGAAATCACTAAATAGTATTTTTTAGTAGAAACATACATAGATGCATCTTTATGAAGTTTATTTATGAATTTGGTTTAAATGTTTATCTTCCAATGCAACTAGAGAAAATAGCCGAATTTTACTGAGATTAATTCTCTATCTCAGTTAAATTTAATATTTAACATAATTGATTTTATTGCTATTTTAGATAGTACCTTGAAACGAGTAGAGTACACTATGTAATTGTGTAACAATAAAAGGAACGTTGTTAATTGAATGTTGATAATTTTCATTCATAAAAGTAACACCAAATATATCTATCAGTAAAATCGATCATTTCGTGTGCAACAACCTAATATTTGTGTATATGAAATTTTATGTATCTATACACGCTACAAATCTGTAGTAATTAAAATTGTGTAGTACTGGTCTTATAGATACGAGTCATCCTTATTTAAACCCAGCCAAAATGTTCGTTTAATATCGATTTAACGCCACAGACTGGTCACCCGTCTCTTATTCAACCTCACGACAACTCGAAACCGATTAATAAAAGGAATGGATCGCGAATTGAGAAACGGTCTCTGCCGACGCAAGGCCATCGCGGCTTAGTAATTTAATCAGCTAAAACTAACATCGGCTCTGTTTCCCCAACCCTCTTCGTCCTCAACCGCCTCTTTCTTCTCCCTACTGCTCTTCTTACCTCCGTAACCGACCAACCCCAAGATGATTTAATCTCCTAAAATGGTGCAGGTACCTATAGGCACTTAGGCCCCGGGGTCGCGACACGAAACAAAATAATTCAAGAAAGTAAGTGTATCTCCTGCGCGACAGACAGCATATCCCCTATATTGTGAAATTTACTTTGGAACTTGCTATGAATGCAATTACTCGAAATTTCTTTGACAAAAAGAAATAACTTTTCTATTATATGTATACATCTTCGACAAGATACCACCAACAGCAACATTCTCCAGTGATCTAGTATATTTCTTTGAAAGTCAAATCTTCGCATAAAGTTGGAAAATATATTCGCCGAATTTTTCATTATTGTTCTCTATCCGTGTGTTTATCTAATGGCCACAGCCGCATTCAATCCTGCACACACATCGTAGGCGCGAATCGCTATTCGTAGGAAGGCGTCCCAGCCGAAAGAACACCCTCGAACGCATAAAGGACTTATCGTCGCTCGTGATCGGCCCGTGTATTTGCGTTTGCTCGAAGGTTATGATCCTTCTTTGCACGCTATCACCGCACCAGGATCTACGGCCCTATGTACAGGGTCACAACACGTGGTTCGCGGACCGTGCGCAGGGTTTGCCACGTGGCGCAGATAACAGGATGGGGCAGACGCGCGACGGTGGTTGCTATCCCGAAGGGGTAGGAATCAACCCCCCGGAAAATTAAGTGCTTGTAGCTCAGATGATAACAGCGGTAGGAACGCGTCACTGCGTCTACTTCGCGAGAGTTTCGTCGCGCATAAATGGTAATCAAAAGGGAAGAAACACGATAATTTACGGATCGATTGTTCATCAAGTTTCTTCTCGTCAATTGGAGCACGTTAAATAAGTGCAATTTTCATATTTAATCGATCACAATAAAATATATCAATATCAAGGTGTATGAAATAATTCCCGGGAAGACTTTTTTACTACGCCACTGGAGAGAAATACCAAATATAACCTATGATAATTTAATAGTTTGACTTTGGGAAAGTTTTTCCAGGAAGTATTTGATATACCCTCGTAAGTTAATACGTAAAACATAATATTGTGATTACAATAAATAATGATAAATCAAATCAACTATTTTCACGATGACCATAAATACTAAAACAATAAATTGCAAATCGCAGCAAGCTGATTAAAATAGTGTCGTATCAGTTTTATTATGTTCCTTATGCCTTAATCGTACTTGAATTCGGTTGTTTTTATTAAAGCAAAACCAGGCGCAGGGGAATTTCATAGGACGTTTAAAATTTTCTATTACACATGGAATCGTCTACTTTTCACTTGTTCCAAGGATCGTTACGATATTATCTAAAACTCAATACAAAAAATATTTCGGTCGAATGAACATTTTTAAATTTTTTATATTCAACAAACCTTTAAAACGGATGAATAAACATATTCGTATCCAGTTGCATTCCACAAACACTCTCTACAGTACAAGAACTTTTTGTCTATGTCCAAACGAGAATACAATGCGTAGAAACTATTACAATTCCTTTCAAAGTGTTCACATTGTATCCTTATTACTTCTTATCTTCATGTAATTATTTGTAAAACCATTTTCATCCCGACGCGAGATTGTGTGAACCAATTAAATTTTTTCATTCCCAGCGCAACATGAATGATTATACATAAAATGCAAGGTACGACTATAAATGTTATTACTCACCTGTTTCGTCGCAGAGTCAATAAGCCTAACATAAATATCTTGCACTTGTCTGACACCTGTAACAGAAGTAATGAATGGTATAAGACAGGGTACCTCCAAATTCAGTCAAAACGAACAATTAGGGTTTACATGAAGTTGTGATAAAAGTCTAACTATAACGATATAACATCGCTGTTCTAAATCAAATACCCTAATACAACTAGTGTGTCTATATCTCACAATGTGAACATACATCACAATAATTTATGCAACTTTCAAAACCTAATACTAATGCCATATTCGTTTCACATTGCGGAACCAAAAACGGTTTCACGTTGTTTTTTCCACTTGATATAGAGACAGCAGTAGGTACTCCTTATTCAATTTAACCCACGACTTTTTCAATTATCCGGTAAGAAGGCCCATTAAATTACGAACGTTGCGCGCAGGCATTTGCGACGGATGTGCATGGAATACGACGAATACGGAAACGAGTCCAAATTCTGACAAGTTGGGCGCCGCAGAAAGGGACTGTCCCAGAAAAACGTACATATTAAGGAGCATTTAAGGTGGACGACGAGGCAGGCAGCCCGATCGCATCCCCCGGGGACGTATGCACAATCTCCGTGGTTTTTGCATGGGCCCAGCCCGTACTTTGTGCGATCGCGTACCGACTTCACCGAGGAGATCGCTATGCAACGAGCCAGAGTAGGAACGCAAATTCTTGTACGTGTAATGCGTTAATTATTTTTACGACTTTCGTTGTACGGTGCTCACGCCGCTTCAGAGAATTTCGTAGCCGTAAAATTGATTCTACATTAACCCTTAAATGCATAGTGTTGCCATTTGGCAACATGCCCATATTTCCCAATGTAGTAAATACATAAACACATACTGCATGGTGTATTCGAAATATATACATATGTATATGTATACCACCATGGTATACAGTATCGGAATACATGAACTGAGGGAGCGTGTGTCCACAAATGCACTCTCACAAGAAGTAAAGTAAAACTAAGCTGAATATTGGCCTACAATGGAAGACTCAAAAATGTGTAAATTACCTACATACAATTGGCTTTACGCATACAAAATACGAAAAGTACGGAGTTGCACTATGTCTGAACAGAAATAATAACTATTTCAGAGATTCTCGCGATAATTAGTTTGAGATTTGCTTAGATATTCTACATATTCTACATACACTTATTCAAATAAAACAATACACGAAAATGAGACGGAATTTTTTCATTATTTTACCATGGTTTTATGCCTTATAAATAAACAATTTTAAATGTTTGATTATATTTGGAAAAATCACGAATTTAAGAGTTAAAATAATTTTAAACATTAAAATCCTACCTTAACACTTCCGTGACTTTCGCAACATGAATGATGCAGTCATTAAATTTTGAAATCTAAAAAAGGATCCTCGTAGTTTATAGGTTCTACTTTTAAGCTTTCGACAACTTTAACACAGAACTTTCATTCCGCGAAAGCTTATTTATCGCGAAGGGTAATATTGTAACCTTTCTCAGCTAAATTTGACGTTTATACGCACACTTGGAATGTACACGCGCAACACTATAATTGTGCAAAATTGCTGCCATTAACGACATGCTAGTTTATCAATACCGATTCACTAACCTGGCACTCGAGGTTTATTACTCCGAGCAAGCAATTCTCTATCGCGTGATCATCTTTCGTATGCATTACCGCATTATTACTATCCGTTATCGGTGGCCAAACTATGTTCAATGTGCACACACACACATTCCGACGTAGCAAGTTTTCGAAACCGTACCCTACCATCCGCAGGGAGCACCAGGTAATCCCAGGGAGTATTTTGGACAGACACCCCCCGTGGCTTCCGGCCTCGCGTATCCGGTAAGCCAAGTAATCCCGACATAAGACTCCCATGCGCGGTGGCTACTATGGGCCAGACTCACGCCGCATAACGTTACCGTGGATTACGATACTCCGGCCGAAACTAACTCACAAATTACCTCGAGAAACCGTCGCGGCTTTGCCGGAAGATACTTGCCGTGCCCCGACGGTTTGCCGCTCTCGCTATCTGGTCAGAGCGTACCGATGTCAGGATTTGTTTACGAACGATAGATTTTCATCGTTCTACCGACTGATCGAAAAACTTTTAACACGGAAATTTACGTAGATGTTAAATTAGTTTTGACAAAATAATGATCGAGTGTTATAGGACTCGACATTCTAGGAACTGAAAGGAGTGTCAAAGTCCGTCATAAGCAGCTCTGAAAAGAATGTAATTGAATTTCTTCTTATAATTGTTTCACTTGTTAGTTTTTCGTTTTTTTTGGAGACACGTGCATAAAATAACAAAGAGAATCAGAACACACCAACATAGGGTTTTTGTTTACCTTTAACAATGATTGGACAACTCTCCACGCTTTGATTAGACAACTTTTAGTGATCTGCACTGCCAGACTGGTGAACTGAAGCTGCATTTTGCTTAAGCTCGGAAAATGGATCTGGACCCCATGGTGGTGTCTTTTTTTTGTTTATTTTCCAGTTACTTTATTTACATATATCAAACAAAATTTTAAAATAAAAAAATTTAAGAACAAAGTTATTTATATGCATTTTCAAAACTGTCTATGAGGAACTTTGACGTTATTTTTTTGAGCGATACTGAATTGTCAAAGTGAATGACACTTGTTTCAGTTCTTAGTAGGTCGAGTCGAGAATGTAGTTAACTTCTCTTGTAAGAATCTTCGTTGATACTGTCTTTGTACTGCAAGACTCTTACGTTCTTAGGAAGTGATTTAATATTAATTTGATTGTAAGAAACGCGGTAAATATACTTCTTTCGTATGCAGTGAATGTTCAGTGTAATATGACGCAAGCGAAGGGTGAAACATGGGACACGTAGATACAGTAGATCAAAAAAGTTTCCTTACACAATTATTTCATTTTTTCTAATTTCTACAATAATACTGATCCCATCACCAGTCATGCATTATTGCATGTTAAAAAACGATTAGAAGTATACGACGAGGAAGAGATTTCTTTTATTTTTTAAGAAATAAGGAAACGGTAAAATAAATTAAATTTTGAGCAAATAACTATTAAAACAATATACTTTCAATCGCCTGTTACACGTAAAGGAGCACCAAGGAAGATATTACAAAGTCTTTTGATTTTATAATATACAAATTTGGCGCTTATATTGCAACGTAATATTTAAATTCGATTTAATAGAAAACTACTAAAGATAATACTACCCTTTATACATATACGTAAATAATTAAACATTATATAAAAACATGGCATTATCATTATTATTTTGAAAATTGCATAGATGAAAATAATATCAGATCAGCTGTACAGAAATACTTCATTTATTATACATATGTATATTCCGTATCCCACTGCACGTGTTAACATATTAAACGACAATAAACACTAGTATTTATTCGTATTGTAAATTTTACTGTTTATTCTTTTCACACCGCTTTGCTAGACAACCTAAATAATTCCAATGGATTTTAACTAATATTATAACCATCTACTTGCCACATAGTGTTTAGTATTTTATGCAGATTCAATATACATACATATATAGCAATATTTATGAAAGCTTTATACTGAAATCTGTCTGCTTTAAACAATTGACTCATTACCACTGTCACTATCACTTTACCATATTTGTGTTAGAAAATATCGATATTACCACATTCAACAACTTATACTTATAAAAAATCAACAATTTCGCCTACAATTCATATATATTATTACAACGCGAATTGCAGTTTTTCCTACTCTTTTCTATAAATTTATATCATATCCATTTTCCTTCCAGAATAATAAATACATTACCACAAAAAGAAAGCAAGAAAGAAGTTATTTCCTCTAAATCTTTTAACCATACATACAAGATTTTTCATTGTGCGTAAGAACGCGGTACTATGTAAAACGTATCCGGTTCATCGGATAACGAACATTATCTCCCGTTCTCGAGGCTCGGCATGTAAACAAGACAGTATAAAATCAATGGTCGGAACAAGTAAATTCATTTATGCAAGTATGTCGATGCATCTTAAGGGGGCACGATTACCAGCACGAGGCTGGTGACGTACCACGTGAGCGCACGTACATTTATCACAGACATTGCGGCGACTCGCGATCATGCCTCGGAGCCACGACAATAAAGGCAAAAGATCGAGAAGAAGGTACGTAAGAAGCGGCATCGCGTGCCAAGTCCCGCTGAGAAGAGGCAGATAGGTCTGTTCGCATTAGCATAACTAGGCAACCAACTTCAATATGTACAAGAAGTCATCGAAGAAGCGGACACCACCCATTTGATTCCTTCGATCGGCATCCTTAATCAGCGCCGCTCTTATTACGAGCCGTTATATTCTGCGGGCGCAACCGTCTGTTCGCCTCTATCTATACCTGCGTCCCGCTTTTCCTGAATACCTTCCACTTTTATACCTGCATCCTTGTTCAGCTTCGCGCAATCACGCGGAGCAACGTGGCGGACACTCTGCTCTGTCTAAGAGGTGCAAGAATATCGCAGCATCCAATAGAAAGAGGACGGAGACTCGGAATAAAAGAAACAGAACGAAAAGGAAGACGATCCGCGAGAGGTAGAGCTGATAAAAAGAAGTAGAACCCGATATGGAGAAACTCTGCTGACACTTGAAGGGTAGGCTATACTCTTTATTTATTATACGTATAAATGTAATGCGACAATGTGAAAATGCGATCATACAACAGGAGATTAGTGAAGCAGGTGGGGCGAGCACCATCTCAATTTCGCGCCAATTTATCTCTCGGATGTAACATCCGCGCAATAAAGTATTTTATGCAAAAAACTTTTAGAGAATGCTTCTTGAGAGATCGAAGGAGATTGATTTGAGGATCAAGAAACAAATCGAAGCCACGTTAATCTACAGATCCGCTGTCAAGAATAAGCTAATGCAAGGGAAACCTTGTAGCACTCTGCTGTGTTGTATTCTTTGACTCAACTGGTTAATTTGTTGAAAAGCATAATTGCTTTTGAATATACAACACACGTGCGCTGATAACTTGGTTTTATCTACTCTACACAGCATAAGTAGATAAAACCTCTGTTACTTTTAGAATATGCAGTAGGATTCTTCCTATTTAGAAATCATCTCCGTATAGTCTCATTTGAGTTATTTAATTGTTCGCAGATGTAGCGTGGAAGCAACAACGTCTATGGTTTCTACGGTGACGGCTAGTTTTCAAATACGTCTCAAATATATCCAGAAATCCTTGGAAAGAATGTATTTCAACCCTACCTGTCACGTTATAAACCATGCAGTCCCAACACAATAACACCTACGAATAATCGGACAACATAACTTTCACTTAAGTCACACATAAAACTTCAAAAACAAATAACTCCAAAACTTTTAATCTGACCCTATATGGGGGGGGGGGCGATTTCTAAAAAGGAAAAAGACTTCTAATAGAAGCCTACTATACATATGTCCTAAAAGGTTCATTAAAATCGACGACCCGAAGTTAAGGCCTTCTTGTGAAACATATACCTAATTATACGGTTTAATGCGTTCCAAATACTCGAATATGGCATTAGTATTGCAATCAAGTAAAATCATACATCAATACCTCCTATAAATGGTGATTTCAAATTGTGAAAGTATTGATCCATAAAATTCTGTCGCAAGGACCACAGTTTCTACCACGTCCGCTACATTGAAAGTGTCCTAACCATCCTTAAGTCGACGGACAAATCTTTCACGTCGAATCAAACTTCAATATACAAATCTGTCAGGAAGAATGGGTATCCGGCAAGCCGGCGAAAACACGAGCGACATTACATGACAGCAGGCAGAGCGAAAGACGTGGCCGGACACAGACGGGCTTCCGAGTAGCTTTGTGAGAAGGAGTTTCCGAGAGGGCACGGACGAAAGTAGAAGCGAGAACGAGGGATTTACGATCCCGACGGTACCCATGGTTATTCCATAGTTTGCAACAGTTAGTTATTTCTTGTTTGCGATGTTGGCAACACGTTTTAGTATCCATAGATGGCAGGGCGGCCCTTCAGTCAGTTCTGCCAACGCAAAAATCTCGCATTGATTGATCGCCTTGCAACGGCAGCCAGCAAGAAAACCTCTCTGGTATAGGCCGCAGAAAAGAGAAAGGGGAACGGTCGGTCGGGAGTAGACGGAAGGAAGGAGAACTGAAAAGAAATGAGGGGAAGATAGTCGGGAGAGAAAGAGGCACGATAAACCGGTAAAAAATGAAGATAAAGAAAACAGTACAGAGGCCGATGTTGTCCCTGACATACACACAGAATGAAAAACCACTGGAATGAGACTCGGCAGATAGCGCCTTGCGGGTTTTTAATATGTTCATAATGCGAGCACGTTTTTGGGGGGTCTGTTGCTTCGGACCACCTCTAGATCATCGACTTCTTTGCGGGGGGGGGGGTGGGGGGGGGGGGGGGGGGGGGGCTTCTTCGGGACGGAAGCTAAACACTTTTTGCTGGTCCTTGGTCCAGTGACGTAAAATATGTCTCTGTTCGCGATCGGACCACGAAAGTTCCTGAGCTTTTTAGCAGTCCTGCGAGACTGGGTGTCTGTGCGGAATGTTGATGGACCGTCATCGACGCTTCGGATGGGGCTATTACGCGAACACTTCGAACACTTAGCGTTTACATGTCAACTCCGGAACCTCTTTTAAACGCGACACCTTTATACGATAATAGTAACGGACAATTAAACTGTTAGACGAAATATACTGTCTGCGTTTAGAGAAGAAATTGATGTTTAAGAAAATATCTTATGCAAGAATAACGATACAATATATAGAGTAGAGTTTAGTACAAAAACATGTCTAATAGTTTTCTGCTGCACGTAAAACATCATCCAGAAAGTGAATCTACCAATCGGACAATGTTGCTACATTAATTATTAGAAAACCTTTAACAAATTATTAAAATGCTACAGTAAATCACCGATTATCCGAACAAATAGGGAGATAAATCCGTTCGAATAAGCTCTTTTTCGGGTAATTAGTCCAGTAGAAGCAAATTCTGATATACAGTATGGCCTATGAACTCTGCCACCCTGAAATATCTACGTTATTCAAAATTCACTCATTGAGAATCTTGCTGATATTAAGAGATGTCAAAAGCACAAGCATGCTATTTCGTCCCTACTCTTTGTTTACATTCGAAATACTACGCACATATTCAAACATGTTTCATAACGAAATTAATAGGATGAATAAAGTCAAATATCTCAGAAACGGTAAGTTTTAGGATAAATGTATTTTAGTACTTTTATACTCAGAAGTCGCTATTCTATAGAAATCAAGCATAAAGAATTTAACATTCCATTTATAAAACAAAATTGACATCCACATTTCCTCTACGGATCCACCTGTTAAGAGACCATTATTATTACATTGTACCTTGCTTTAAATCTTACAACTTGTGTTAGTAACATTTTCACGGATTGTTTAAAACAACGAAGATATTTGAAGTGGACTGAGTTCGTGGGACACACTATAGGGACACACTGTCATGAAACGATTAGAAAGAAAATAATTTTGACAAATGGATGTTTATTGCATGAAAAATCGCATAATATACCAAATAAATATGTGAATTGCACAGAACAACCACTTCTTCAACTTGTATTTTCTTCAACAAGAATAGATGAAACAATATCAATATATTGTATTATCATTTAAAGCATTGTATAATTTACTTTAAAATCGTTTAAGAACAACAGATGGTATATTTCCCGTGCTACTTTCAACTTTCAACATTCGTACCCTGTTCTGTGCTCCGATAATATAATCGGTATCTGGAATGATCGGTACTTTCGATATCGACATCCGAATAATTGTATTTCTACTGTAATCATTTTAATTAATTTCAGGACATTATATATGTAATCTCGTACATTTTTTAGGATGTAAGTTTGAAGACTGACCAGATTATACAGACACAAATATGGAATTAGTAGAATACTGTGAATATCCTGTTTTCGAAGAAATGAAGTCCTATATGAAAATTTAATCCTACAGCGTTAACTTGTTTATGAACTAAGAGTCTATTTTCATTCAAGTTTGTTCTTCAAATTCCATGTGGTAATTTTCTCGTTTTTAAAGTTCATAATTCTCCGCATGTCTTAAGAGAATTATTATATTGAAATAAATTCGTATTTAATATAATTGACAAACTCTTAAAGTGTACGTAAGTGATAACGGATATAACTTAATATCCATAAACAGATGTAACGGACGAGTCACAATTAATATCATTCGTTTGTTACTCACCATTAGAGTAAAGCAGATGTAAGCTGTATTGGATTCCATTATTCGTTTTCTGGCCTTCGGACTCCTGAAAATAAACATATAATGTTTACTTTTATTACGACTAATTTCTAAGCGCTACCTCATTATTGAATAACATGAAAATTATACCAGTTAAATATAATTGCTGTAATTAGTAGATGTACCAACGTGTAGTGCATTCTTTGTTTTTAATAAAGGAACAGGAAATTTGAGACATCTTACCAATGTTTAACATAGTCAACATAACGTAGGACATTGCAAAAAAACACTACAAATTTGTTGAAAGAGCGTAAGTTTTTAATTTTTTTACACATTAAGATTAATTGATGTAAACCAATGCATTACTCTTTGATGCTCCTAAAGTATTTATCGAAGAATTAAATACATTAAACACTTAAATATATTGCATTTTACATTGTATACAATTTATCTACAATGATGCTTAACCCCTAACTGTTTCCTAGATGAATAACGACTACTTTGTGACACTATTAATAACCAACCGAATGTTATTTTTCGCTACCGTTTTAGAAATAGTGTGCCAGTTACTGTTAATTAAAGGTACTCAACGTTAGTCTTCCAAAATTCTTCACAGTGGTATTGAAATATAAATTCAGATTTGTGTATGAGATGGGTGGTCAGTAATTAAGAGTTAATATCATTATATTCATTTTCTGCAACAATGACATAACTAAAAATTTGCAGTTTTTGTGCTATTAGTACAGAAAAAATGGTTGTTGTCTGCACTTTAATATGCTGTTCGTATAAAATTATAGCGGTCAAAAAACATTCAAACTCGTTTTATCTAAAATTCTAATTTTTGAGTTATGTCGTTATTGTAACAGATGAGCGATATGAGTATCACAGTCATAACTCTCAAACTTAAATGCATCAACGCCACTCCCAATCAATTAGAATTATATTTGACGAAGTTGCGCATGCCAACGCCTTTCTCACTTACGGACCGTGCAACGATAGCATTATTTCATTACGCTGATATAAGGCGAAGGTGAACGTTAAATCTCGTTAATCTCGCTAAATTTCGTGCAGCCTTAAATCGGTTCAAATGAGCGGAAACGCGAAGGAACGAAGGCTCGCCCCGCGTTCTTCGCGCCCCGTTTCTATTTTAATTAAGTGTGCCGTGACGTAACTCTCGCGCGCACGGCCTGCTCCACCTCGCCCTAATTATTAATTTCTTGATGTGCCGGTAAGAGCCCGGCCATTACGTATGGCGTGCAATGCATAATTATCATCCTGCCATGTTGACGAGTCATGCGTGCATCGCGCCATATGCCGCGACCACCGGTAATGCATTTTCAACTATCTATCTCTGAAACACCTACGAATGAACCCTCGGCCTCGTGGACACGACTTTCAGGCTTGCGCACGATCTTTTGGCCCCGAGGATAACCGTAGCAGTCGCATCGATTTCGCGTAAAATTAATGTAATTAGACGGACCAATTCGTCGGCTCTATGTTACTCGATCAATAAACATCGCGTGATCGATAGTAGACTTGCATATTAAGTGCGTCTGATAGAATATTTTCTACAGTGTGTAACAACATGGTGCAGGTCCCTGAAATGGGACAATCGTTAGGCGATTTGGAACAAGTTTTTCCTTAGCAAAAATGTTATCCGAGGCTTTGTTAATGAGATATTAAATAAAAACCCTGACCAATCAGAGCACGAGTCTTCCGCGGTAATGTTGTCTACGCGCTGCGATTGGTAGTCAACGTTACCGCGGAAACTCGGCCCGCAGACTCGATTTTTTTGCTCTCTTTGATTGGTCAGGCATTAATAGCTCGGTAACAAAGCCTCGGATAACATTTTTGCTAAGGAAAAACTTGTTCCAAATCGCCTCGTGAGTGTTCTATTTCAAGGACCTCCAACATTTTTGTTACACCCTGTGTATTCAAATAAGCATCCGAGAAATTAAGTTCATGTACAATGTGACATAGATGCATCTACGTTCATTTTTCGGATTAAAACATAAGGCTATATTCAAAAAAATAATGTTAACCCTCAAACACCAAACCTCATCTCAACATACGTAAACACCACAGTAATGTGAATTGAGATTTTGAATTTTGGATGGCTAAGAATTTGAAGAGAATAAAAGAAAATTGAACTCGTAAGATATTGTTTAGGGTAAAATTTCTTTATAAATTCAATGGTAATAATTGCAAAAGTGAGAAATAATTTTGTAACTATGAAAATTTGAAACCCTTATGCTAGCCAAATAAAAAAAACGGTACAGACGAAACAATGTCTTGTTGGTGCAACTTCGTACTATGCAGTGCGGTGTCTGTGAAAGTTAAGTCTCTTAAGAAAGTTTTCAATACTTTTGAACCCCTGACAAAATAAAATCTCACTCAGGAATACCTACCTAAGTTTTCAAACCATTTTTTAACCCGTAACTAGACATGTGAAATTTTGGTGTACGCACAGTCACATGCCGTCTGTGAGACTGGTATTTCTAGAAAGGGGTAGAGAAACGAAATTCGGACAACATTCCTTAGAAGTCAACATAAATTGATCTTAAATATTTATTCTTAAAAAACCCATGTCTTCGTGGAGTTTGAGAGCGTGCTCCTTTTGGAATTACTAGAGAATTTATAAACGAACAATTAAGAGTTAAAACAATCTTAGATAAATTTGCAGATTAAGAATTCTTCGAATCTGTAGTAATGAAAACTTTTCACTGACATATATATAATTATACGAAGTATAACAACGAAGTAACAGTACCTATACACACGAAGGCGTGTGAATACAGTTTAACCCCTTCAAGGACAACAGTGGTACGCATACGTAGCTATCACCATTTTTTCTCAGTTTTTTTTAATGTGTCTGATGTATTTCGCAATTTATATTCACATATCAATAGTTTTTCGACTCTTAGGAATCCAATTTATATAACTTTTATGAAAAATTACATTACTTTAATTATTTGCAATTCTTAATAAACAATCAATGTGTATATTTTTTAAGAATTTTCTGCACGCTAGTTTTTCCGAAATAAATTTTTTAATTTTCGTAAAGTGAACTTTTTTAAAAATCTATTTAATATTTATTATTTGCATTAATATATATATATTGTTTACACATACATATCATGTATTTGCATACATCTGAGAGTATATGGAATGTTTTTTTTAGATTCGTACTCTGACACCTCGAAAACATTTGTATACACATTCCTTTCAAAGAATAATCAAAATCTCTAAAAATTAGTGTCTTACGCACGCCATATTGAACCCCCAATTTTACATTTGGTAATTCTGGCCTGAAAGTCGTAATCAACAACCCCCAGAACCTGTAGATCACCTATGGTTTGAATGTTTCGTTCAACAGAGAAATGTGTCCCTGAACGGGTTAAACTGTGAACACAAACGTGCCCGAGTACCTACATAAACTAGTCCATTCTGTTCTCTTCAAACCGGTGGAAAGTATAGAGATCATGTTTCTCCTAAACTCTAATCCCGGCGCACCGGATAATCATCGTTACATCGTTGACGGATCGACATCATTCTTCTCTTTTTCTCGGTTGGTGTATACGCATTAAGCTGATTCCTGTCGCGAGCGTTCGTCACGGCCATTAATCTCTAAATTCGCAGGCGCACGACGGACGTTAATCAGGTATATACGCGGCGGCTCGACCGATTTACGACTACTTTTTAATTAAACACGGATAAAAAGCGGATAGAATGGACAACGAACGCGGAGACCCTGTATTTACGTAGGGCATCAGTTTCCGGGAATTGTGCGGCTGTCATCGCGGTGACACGCATTATAGACAGGCTGTTATGTCGCGATTCCCAGCCAATGATAGGCGTTCAATTGGTCGACGATCGTTCTCATTTCGCTTAAATAATTCAACACCAATAGTATATTATATGTACGTGTACATGCACATGAATGTTTGTATATCTTGAATTGGATAAGGCGGGGTGAGAACAGGCGTAGGTGCGCTCGGGCACAAACGGCTACTCGACACTGGGACTGATCTATGTTCGCGGTGTGTGACCCTAATTAATAGGGAGGCTATGCAACGCAACTGTCCTAGTCATGTGAATTATAGATAGACGTGCTCGTATCAAGGGTGGGGCGCAATGGAGATATCAGGATAAGCGATGCAAATCGAAGTGAACAAATAGAAAGTACACTTGCTCACTGACTTGCAAATGAATCACTTTGGATGATCGTTTATTTGTTGATCCGTTCGTAGTACAAGTACATCCAAAGCCAATTGAATTAAAGGAGCTCCCTACACATTGGAATATGAGGAAAATCGACAATCTTCGCTGAGGATTTTGTAAATTGTTCTGAATTGCCGTACGTCTTGTCAAGAGGTGAATAGTTTTTGTGTCGTGAGTGGATTACAGTATTTTTACTTGAACTACTTAGTTCGTAGATAATGCGTAATATCCAATAAATCTCGCATTCCTATGTAAAATCAAAATTCAACGAAACGAATCATTAAAATATCAATATGTAGTACCTACAATATAGAACGAAACACAAAGAGCTTAAAACAAACAACAATGCAGTATAATTTGTAAAAGTAACAGTGACACTTTCGTATTCTGTAATATTTTCATCAGTTGAATTTCATTTAATAGATGCATTGTCACTTAAATTAATTTCAGCAAGACCATCGATACATTTTAGTAGACAGCAAACTTAATAGATGGTTGCAGTAGACACTATGTATTATAATCAAGGAAATTATATTATTAAGTTTACTACACATGTATATCAAAAAAGTTCATCTGAGTAATTATACACTGTGGAAATACTAAATAATAAAATATTTCCTTTTGATAATAAATATATTGGATGTAACACTGAACGATATGCAGAAAATAAATTAATTAATTCCTATGGACGAAGTACTGATAAATTAATTATAGAATACTGAGACAGCATTTAAGGAACACTTAATGCCAAAAAAAAATGAAATGTCGTAATGCATCAGTTGGTTACATTGACAGAAAATTTAAGACGAGAATGTTTTTACAAACAGGTGTGCGTAATTAGTCCAACGTATGAAACAGAGAGAACGTGAAGAGAAACAGCCCATCGGGAAGAATAGTGAAAGAAGACAGAAATGAAACGAATTTTCGACAGAACAAGATATGGCCTCAGAATGAATTCAGATTTTCCGAGATCACAATTGGAATTACAGTTTGATAATTTATATTCTTATACTCTGCATGTGAATTTTTGGCATATGTCTACCGTATCGACTATTCAGTAACAAATAAAAGCAATCGATGCACAATACACACTACCGTCACTTAGGTACTTCTTTTTGACAGAATGTAAGTTCACCGATAAATAAAGGGTTATGCAATAATTATATTAGTTGCTATCATAGTAGCTAAGTATGGTAAAACATTACTTTACAATAAAAAGAATTTTTACAGTTCATAACTGTTTTGTTATTAATTTTTACATTTTTTGCCAAATAATCAGCATTTTTCTAAACCTCAAAATATTCAATCGGAGACAATTAAAAAACTGATAAAAAGGCTATCTTGAGTAATTATAGCAATAACATCTAAAATCAGAAATTACGATACGTCTTCGAATAGCGAATTCAATTTTAATATGCTACAAGTCTTTAACACGTAAACTGTCAACATGGTCACCAGTGACATTGAATTACATGAAAAGACATTAAATTTGTAATCATTAGAATTTACAATTTCATACGTACGATTATTATTAGCATTATTAACAAAATAATGAATGCACAAGCCAACACAAGTAAATATTTATATATTTAGTAAAAATTTGGACAGTTAAGGAATTCATCGAATAATTTAATAATAGGTAATAAAACGGTAATGAAGATTGCTTTTAGTCACCAGTTTACGTGTTTTAGTAACCCTTATGTACCTACTATTACCACTCATTTACCAAGCGTCCCGATAGATATGAGAGGTAGCGTACAAATGTATACTGGTTCTTCCATGCGCGGCAGGATGGTAGGAAAGAGTAAGTACGTGTGCATTCGTACAAATCCGCGTAGTTGTTTCTACGCGGGTATTACAAACGCATTTGTCCAAAGACTATCCCGCCGCAACGATTTCACTTGCGCAAGACCGAACACGCTGAACCGTACGGCAGTCAACTTTTCCTTAACCAGCTATACTAATTGACCAATAGAAAGTGGAGCTCTAACGATTACTGTGTTGACAATCGCTTCCCATTTCAGAACATTCGCACGGGGTCGAGTTAGGTCTCTGCGAAGAAGCCAGATATTACTTCTAACGATGACCACAGTTAGCATCGTGACGGACAGAAACATAATTCACCGATCTAGATAGTCATCGTAAACATCTTTGAAGGTATACGTTCCTGACACGGTTAAGCGATTATTGACATTTAGTAGTTAACGTATTTGCTACCAGCGTCATAAGCAGTCACTCACAGAAATATACATATATTTGCCCAAGCCGTACCAAACTGTACCTATAAAACACGATGCACATTTAATCAATATTGAATATCAGAATTGCCAAGTGTATGTAGTATATGATTAATATAGTTTAGATTAAGATGCATTCAATTGAGAAATTGCTTATAGTTTACTTAAAAGAGTATTATTATCAGTGGAAATAGTATAAAAAGTAACGAAAAGTAACAGTCCAATGTCAATATTTATTTTATACTAACCTAGTTAAAACAGTAAATTAATACGCTACCGGATATCACAGTAACCTTACTATAAGTTGGAATTCGTTGTGCATTAATCAAGTTAGATTTTTTGTGAAATTCCGTGTGAGCGTTATCGGACAATTTTAGAGGTAACAATACCTTCTAAGTAAACTGTGCGTAATTAATCTAGAGTATATTAATCAAGGTTTATAATAATGTAAGTTATAATTGTTTGATTTTGGCTGTGATGTTATCTAAATACGTGAAGTGTGCAGGAGGCCTATGGAATGGGCGCGACACTTCTCTATGTGTGACACTAATAAATACTGATATATATTATGATATTCTCTTACATTCTATGTTATTCGTTATATCTTTTTAATACTTACAGTGGATGATCAAATTATTACGAACACTTCCAAGTAGTACCACTCATTTGAATTTTGATCAAGAACGGAATTGAAAATACACTTATTAGTACCTTCTTTATTACAAGATATGTATATTGTTATATTTTTACTGATATATAACAACAATTAAAATTTCTCAAAAAATATATACATATATCGATATTTCGTCACGCCACCCTTCGCAGCTATAATACAATTCCAATATTTTTTTGACACAAAATAATTTAACAGTGTTAGACTAAATAATAATCAACAAAGGAAACATAAATCGACAATAACAAGTCGTACTTACGAATTATATTATTAACGGTAGCACAATTTGGTAGCTTGTTATTGTACAAATATGCGTCTTACTGTACACTGATTACTGAACATACCAAAATATAGTTAAATTGTGCATCTATATGTTAAGAAGAAAAGAAAGGGTGTACTTCATAATTACTGAAGTCATAATAACACCAGAAACAAGATATGTAGTTTCTGCATCTGTTCATCACAATTTGATCATTTACTGTAATCAAAAAGATAAACATTTTTCGCAGTTGATAACGATCAGTTGCATAACGTGACTTCCTTCTAAAGAAAAGTAAATAACTGGACACAAGCAACCGCTATGAAAGATTAGTTTTCAAGTGAATAACAAAAAAATTCTTAACGATCTTGTCTAACAAATGTGCTCAATTATATAACAAAGAATTGTAATTGTTATTATAAAGTAAATAGCTTTGAAATTATTATTACTTTTAGCAACTAATTATTTGCTCGATTCCTTGCTTCTTTTAGTAAATATAAGTTTCAAACCATACGTGTAATTAACCTGTCCGTCAAAGCAATGGAAACGTTGAATCACGAAATCAGGTTTGAAGTATAAAAATGACAGATTCGAAGAATGTTTGCAATTTATTGTTCTGAATTAATGAAATGTCGAAAAAGATTTAGAAATCAAGTCTCGAATCACGTATAACGGCTTCATTTGTGGGAATTCTCAAGTCTATTTCTTCGAATGCGATGAAAATACATTAAGTTGCTAATGTGTGCAGAGAATATAATTCAATCGAGCACAGGCACGTCAAATATAATTACAATTTCACCGTTTCACTTTGCTTGCGTCCGTATAAACATTACCAGCCGTACATTGGAGAAAAATGCTTTAGGAAGAATTCAAAGGACATTCATGTAGTTTCCAATTACCGCAATGCCGCAACAATTATTCGAAGTGGTTGTCAATTCAGGTGTTCTTAAATTACGCGCCGTTCCCTTTAGACATGAAGATCCTACCCAGATTCTAAAGTTACTGTATTATCTAAACTATATCAATTTATGGTTTAATGTTTTCTTGATGTGAAACATATAAATGAACCACTTTACATATATTTTAGTGCAACATATGTATATAACGTAAATACAACTTTTTATATTGTATATTGTATTAGGTGTACCACTATGTAATACATTATTTTTTGTGAAATAGAATATTTATATTTCAGAAAATTCAAAGTCTATGTTTTATCAGCGATAGACATTCTCCCCGTCCAACATCCTGCGCCATTTTTGAAAAAGAAAACAGCGGGAAAATATGAAATCAAAACACGTTTTCGATTTGGTGAAAATAATAGTGAAATATTTGTTGGTGGATTTAATATTAATACATATAACTTTACTGATTTTTAATCAAATTATTTTGTTGAAAGTGCTGTTTATCAATAAATAAATCTTGAAGTTTCATTTGAAAGTAACAAACACGTACGACTCCGAGTTGCACAGTGTGCAAACGAGAAAGGGAAGACCACTTATTATTCGTAAGCTATCCGGTTCGCGTGACCATATCGATACCCTTACGATCCCGTTCGTCCATTTCTCACACGGCCAATGGATTTTCGCCTGTCGGACTAATTGCTGGAAAAGCTGGAGGTGTACGCTGCCGACTATCGATATGTATACGCATAGGCGAAGGCGTTTAATATTTGACGTCACCCCCGATGGAAATGGCAATTATCGAGATAAACGTACACTCGCACGATATTCCGCGATGTCATAAAGGTCCACCTCTCCTTTTTCCACACATTCTCCCGGGGAAACCGGGACTACTACGAGCATTGAAATACCAAAGTTGCCACTCAGCGCCATCACTTATATTTATCTCAATATCGACGGACATACGCGATTTTTAGTAATTTTCTTTTACATCCAAGATATAATTACATTCTAACGTCTGGAAATTTATTGCAGTGGAATTACATTTCCAAAAAATCGTATCGATTTGGTACGTTGACATACACAATTCATAAAGTAGAATCACGATTATAGTCGTATATAACCTGATCGCGTAATGTAATTAATATTTCTGCCGAATGTCTCTCTAACACAGAAGGAAAATGTGAACCCTTTTGCTACGAAAGAATTTTCTTCTTATTTTCAGAATTTATATGGAAATCGTCAAAACACTGAATCTTACTACATTGAACTCATATCGTTTATTTATCGATGAGCGCCTATTTACATTTTAGAGCGCCTGTAGGCCCCAACTGGTTGTAGCGAGCAATGTGAAATGAGTGTCAATAGGCGCCAACAGTATCAAAACGGTTAACTAACTGACGATTGGCAGGATATAAACCACGGATTACCAATGGATAAATGATGAATAATTCTTACGAACTTTAAAGATAAAAGTATTCTGATCTGTCAATACATTAATTATGGACGGATATAATTCATTTCCATTAGACATAGGATTAATTACCCATAAGTAACTTTTCGAATTTTTGCAAATTTTCAATCTAGTGTGATATTTTCATTTTTAATACTACACATTATTTGTATGAATACACCCATTATGAATTTCTTAAATTTATTGTTGAACATATTTATTTTGCTTAACTAAAAATTATCTCGTGACAAACAATTAACTTTCATGTCAAGATAGTAAGATGATAGATATTGTATCGAATACATGCAGCATGCTGAATGTATTACCTGATCTTTTTCGACGAAGCCCATAAAGGAGGTCCTTTCTATCTCGATCGGCTGACCATGCCGATCATAAAGTGCGATCACAAAGTGGAAGAAATTACTCTTCCTCAAATTGCTCGGTGGTTGCTTCTCAAAATGAGCTCTGCCTACGCCGACCCTGAAATTGACAAACAATACGGTACTTTTACTATTTCGTTCAGGGATCGCTACAATGAATACAAGAATTTCATACAATCTCAATCAAATCGATAAAATCATCTGTATTTCTATTTTTAAGTTTAAAATCAAATTGTTTTACATTCAAAATTAGAAATAAGTATTTAATAGAAATAAATTCCTTGCAACAGCCACTTCTAATCTTAAATCACGTAAATACAGTAGGTACTTATTTTGCAATCTTAATATAAACGTATTCGGATTATTCAGTCTATCAAGGAATTCGTATCTCAATGTTGAGAAGAATATTTCTTGAAAAATATTTTCTTCCTTCCGTAAATTGCAAGTGTTTTCAAATACATTTGCTTTCACACGCGCTCGCGGGAGGAATTACAAGCATTTCGTTACGATCGACGAATGCGAAAAGAGCGCGCGCGTTCCATGTCGCAAAACGATCCTAGATACCAAATTCGGACGTCAAGAGTGAGATTCTCTGTCGTAGGGTCAAATAGGTACGTTCTACTCGACCTTGAATGCAATAAGAATGCCCAAACTGGTAAGAGGAAAGACAAACGAGGTTGTCCGTGGGGGAGCGCGCAGGTGGCCTCGACGCCTTAAAATCCCATTAAGGTCTCATGTGCCGAGATTAGGCCACCGGACTCCAATGCCATCTTTGAGTAATGGCACGGAAAGTCCCCTTTTCGAGTGTGCTGCTTCACATAGTCCGCGCGTGCGACTATACATATACACTCGGATTGATCCCGCAAAACATGATTCTTCACTGAGCTTCATGCCACAGTTACTACGGCCTTATTTCTTGCAATCGCATACACTACCGACAGCTCACTTCTCTTTCTCTTTAAAGAATATATCACTTTGTTTTCAAATATACACTGTTTTGAATCGGTGAAAGACAAACTTTTTGAACAGCAAGGAAATTACGCAAAGTTGCTAAATTTAACTGGTTGTTTCACAGACATAAATAATGGTAAATGAACTAATAGAGTTTATCAAATAATTTTATATCATTGCTGTAATAAGTTGGGGAAATTGGAAGATTTGTGTTAATTGAATGTAGGTACTAACATAAGTCCATAGTACATATGTTTCTATTGCAGTGTAATAGAAGTTCTTGGTACATGTACTCTATTTGTTTCTTTTTCGTGTAATTATAATCTACGTACTTGTAACCACAAACAAACATATATTACAAATATTTCATACAAATATGTAAGTAGAACATTTAATCGGAGATCAAAGGAAATTCAACTAATACAACTTTCATATTCAGTGGTATATCGAATCGCAAGGAAAGTGTCACAAATCGAAAATACGTCGTTTTTCAGGAGAGCGACAAGAAACAGATTCATTACATAGCATTTCATATATTAAACAAAGTAACAGACTAGTGTCACCTGGTTTGAAGTATTGGACTTCGACTGACGACATTTTTCTGGAATGATGATAAATGTACGTATTGGAAGATATTTCACGCAATAAAATGAAAATTGAAGTTTTGTTATTTGTGATACTTCTGCGGGTTCGCGATATGTTTTAATAACGTTCCATACATTTTACAATAATAACATTTCGGCAGTACATAAATATAATACGAATCCCACCGGTTTCGCAATAACAAGCCAATCATGGCTTAACTTACAATAGAGAAATATAAATGTTTCAGTCTTTTAAGACGTTTTTCATAATCGAATAGACGGCAGTACCTGGTACTAGACAGACCCCCCACTCATCTGTCTTTAGAGGTTTTTTTTTTCGAACGGATTTTTTAAAACTATGCTGGTCTCCTTACAAACCACCAGTGTAAACTACTGTAACGTTTCACTGAATTTTTCTAAACTGGAATGGTGCGTAAAATTTTTGAAATTCTGGATCCGCCATCTACAGATTAAACACACGGAAGACCATGAAAACAAGCATGAAGATCAGAGAAGAATTTCGATCCTTCCTTTTATCTGCAAAAGATACGGTGTTTTGAATCTATTCTTCTCGTGTGTAGATGACAGTGTAGAAGACACACCGAGAAAAGTAATCGTCGCTCTAATACGCGATCCATCAAAGCGTGTTAAATGATAAACGCGCGCGCGCGCGTTCGTGTTGCTTCGGTTAAAAACTGCCGCGGAGAAATCGCATTATCGGGTGGCGTGGTGTGGGCGAGAGCGGTACCGCGATCGCAGAGTGGCGGTTGCGGCGTGGTACCGGCGTGAAGCGATAAAACGATCGCGCGCGCGCGCGCGGAATGCCATCACGACGGACTCTCGGAGCGGAAAACTGAATCGACTGGACCGAAAATGAATAGCGGCAGTTTTGCAGCACATTTGCGAAATAAATGATGGTATCGGCGGTGCGTTTGTCACGGGAGGCGTCGAAGAGAGGGTCCGCTTTGGAGGGATGGAGGGCACTGGGGTGGCAGAGAGGCCGGGAGGGGAGTGATGTACTGCCCGTGTCGATAATTATCGGTGGCTGATTAACCGGCCGCCGGTTCGCGCCCCATAACTCTCGACGTCCGATTATTTTGCCCTGTTTGCCATGCACCAATTCCTATATAACGTGTAGGCACGTCCTACCGTTGCCGTTACATTATCACCTGCGCGACGGTGCGGTACACTACCGCGCGCGCATCTTTTTGCAGAACCGTTGCGGATCCGCGGGCCACCGCGGTTACGTGTGGTGTCAAGACTATGTTCGTTAAAATGATAAGAATATGCAATATCTCGTAGACGGAACGCCGCGATGATTTTCGAGTCTGAGCACTTTCATTGTTCATTTCAATTTTATTAAATGAAACGCGGATGAACGCGGAGATTCAAAGAAGTAACGACGTATGGTGATATGAAAACGAATTGATTAAAAATTACGTCAGATAGCTGGGAGCATATCAATATTTGTGTAATATCTAGATAACACCTGTAATATTAGAACTAAAGTCCAGCCAGTATCCCAAAGTTTTCAGAACGCATGTTTGATGCGACCAGTAAATGGTAAATTTATAATAATGCAACTACATATATTCAGCTCAAGTAAGATGTTAATAAATATATAATATCTTCAGCTGATTATCAATTAAGGGCTCTTGCCACTGTCCAGCCTTGAAAATTTGTCATTTTTTAGGAATTTTTCTTCGATGAACGAAATGTTCAACATATATGAAGTGTTCTCTATTTAGTAATACACATAGTGAAAGTATAACGTTTTTTAAAAACTTTTAACAGTTTTTTTTATTTATACATCGCACTAAAGTGAGCGCAAAAAATAACAATTTTTCAAGGCTTCACAGTGGCAAGACCCCTTAACTCTTATTTCCTTCTTAAAACTCATTTACAATTATCAATTTAATTAACAAAATGTTGGTTTCGAATAGTAATATTGTTAACTTAATGCGTGCACTTTTAACAATAAGGTTATTCAAATTGGTACACGTCATACATAAGTAAGTGCGTTGTCATGAAACATTACGTAGTATATTTGAGCACCTGTTAAATTGATTAAAAAAATTGTGTTTTGATTTTCACAAATTTTTTGAGAATAGTCATCATTTTGACCGTCGGAATATTATTGGTTCCAGTAACTTTACAGTGGAAAGTTTTTGGATTCACTCGGGCCCATAATATTTAACCTTGCATGCACATTTTAAACTAAGTTTATCGTTGTAGCGATTGAATTTTCACTAATTCCATTGTTTCTAAAAGTAAATCTGTTGATAAAATTGTCTTTAATGTTACAAAATACCAAACGTCAAGTAGAGAATTTGTACGAAAAAGTAAGCGTGAAAAAGCAATTTATTCTACCAAAAAAAAGCTCAACAGATTTTAACTATTGAACGATTGTTAGGTAAACGTGTTGGTGCGACCCTTAGTGGTTCAGTTAAAGAGAGGTTTTAAAAGAAGGAAACCAGGAAAGATATGTGTAACGGGCATAGCTACATGGACAGTGGATCTACGAGCTGAGGCACGTTAGCGTCCCGGTATGTATACATAATTATAATCACGCAACGAAAGAACGTTTCACGCCAATATTTCTTTATTAAGCAGATATTTTTCGAGTCATTTCATATACTCTCAGCGTGTGCTACGCGTGTCCAACGTTTCCAGGTTATTCATTCTGTCCCTCTGTCTACAAAGCTTACTTCCCAGCTCTGAACTAAATTTCTTGGATAAACGTTACCCTTTCTACATATATTACATTATATAAAATGATACAAGAATATTGAAATATTCATTTTTTCATTAAACAGAGTTGATAATTATTCTAATCGATACACTTAATTTTTTAAAGGCAATTTCAATAAAATGACATTTAAGTAATTATTTGGCAAATGAGTAAGAAACAATTTGATTTAAAGTACTAAATTATCGTAAAGTAGATATCAGAAACACTTTCGCATCCTGAGGTTGATTTCACACTAGCAATTCCTATAGGTACCTACAGGTGTTTCGCTGTGCGACCATTGCGATTCTTTTCACGCTTCGAATGGTTTCTTTATTCCATTTACTCTGGCGCCATTTTCGTATGTATTTCGCATTGTCAGTGTGAAACCAGTGAGAACGTATTTCGAACAACCCGTTTTACAGGTATAAAGTTTTTGTATATATTGGACGTCTCTGTATCTTTTTCGTCGATGGATTGAAATTTACTTCTAACTTTAACAATATTAATTTTTTAATCAATATCTCATTTTACTGTGTACTACACATTCTCATTTTAGAACCCAATATGATATTTTATTATTACAGAACTATAGGGGAAGGTTGCCGAAATTTGACTGTCGCCCTTGCTTGGACCAATACTGTAACTTTCCATGTGTAAGCAGTTTGTGCGGTACGATAGAAAATATGTGTAGTATGATAGTGATGACTGCATTAACTAACTTAGTATATAAGCGAGTCATATTATCTATGATACGGCGCAATTGCGTACACATAACGAGTAATGGTCCAAATTCGGCAACCCTTCCTATATACCTTTCAAATCTTCCAAGTGCACGATGAGGAACATGTGCGTACTAAATATTTTTAATTTAATGTACGTATAATATGTCGCGTTATCGCGCTAAAATCCACCCTTCTTTATATAATCGACCGCATGGTTCACGCGAAAACTTATGCGCGAAATGTGAACAGCCGGTGATTTCAACGAAAGCTACCCCGTAAAGTTCATTGTACTTTCAAACACATTAATAACTCACCAAATGCAGAAAACGTCCTAATAAACATGCATAGAAAAATTAATATTTTCAAAGTTATAAACAATTTTTCGTTTCCGTGAAAGACAGTGGCTTGCTCTGACACCAAGGTGTCAAGCGTTTGTGGAAATGGGAGTAGGATATACGGTAAGATCATTCAGTATTTTTTTAGGTAGCACGATAGCTTCCGAAACGAGCAAGTCACTTAGTTTAACTGAAAAAAATATTTCTTTATAACTTCGAAAATATTAATTTTTCGATTCATATTCATTACGATTTTTTCCCTTCATTTGGTGAGTAGGTATTACCTAGCTACCTTTACAGTTCCGAACCCATTTCTTTTACGATGCTCTATACATATGTACATTTATAACAAAAATACAATTTAAACAGAACCAACTCGAGAACTGTCGTTGACAATTAATCCCTTAAGGATTCATTGAAGTTTAGAAAAATATATGGAAAGCACCTTTTATTATTTTATTATTTTACTATATAAGTGTTTATAAACTTGTATCAAACACTATTTTATCGAAAAAGCTTCCATTTTTGTATACAATATAACAAGAATTTCTACATGTAAAATCCAGCTAAAAATTTTTTTATGTGACACGAAAATTCGAATAAAACAATACAATAATATAAATAATGAGAAACCTAAATTATATTTCAAAAAGCGAACGTGATAAAGCTAATTCCCTCCACACCAGTCCGTATAATACGTGAGTAGTACAGAAGAGACGGTTATATATATATATATCGAACCTAATAAATATTACGGAGATGGAACTTTAGGACTGTACGCAACAAAAGTAATATGACAGAGGTGGACCGCAAGGGGTTAAGAATTTGAGCTCCATTTCGAGAGTTTAGTACCAGTTATAGGGTAGACAGAGGCTAATCAGATCATTTTCTGTTTGATAGTAAAAAAATTAATAGTTCATAATTCGTAATTAGTACACATTTAACTTGAACATTACTAATAAGAAAATAAGAAAAACTTGAAAATCTTTCTTTTGCAAACAAAAACCGAGAAAGTGAGAAACACCCGATTCGCCCCAACTTTTGAGACGAATCGGATAATCCAGAAATCTTTGGAAAAACCCAAAACTTTCGTCTTTATAAAAATATAATTTAACGATAATGGGGTCAATTGACCCTACTGGGAACATAGGACGCAAGTATAGTGTCCTTTAACACCACCTCTATCAGCCCAATTCTCGTCACACCACTCTTCGCAAACATTTTACTGTATCCAATCTTCTTTCATTTTTTCTGAACACCATGAACCTTGATTGGTCTTTTTAGTGTACTTACTAACTATCTGTATATAAATAACTATCACATTCGTAATCATAAAAGTATTCAAAAGAAGAAAAACAGTGATCCGATTCACACAAATGACGTGATCCGATTAGCCCCATACATAAGGACTTTAAATTGAATAGGATGCATAAACGAATTATGATATAATAATCTAAAGTAGGACATGAAATACCAAATTTGGACACCATGCAAATTAATAATAATGAACACATTTGAATTTGAAAATTATAACGATCGCACGCGTTCATCTCAATGGCAACATGTGCCAGCACTAAAAAAGTACGCAAAACAATTGATAGGTTATTGGATTCGGCGTGGGGGACAAGGATGACGCAATATAAACAATCAAAATGCTCGTCTCCATGAGAATATAAAAAAAATGGACTGAATTCTTATTTTGATCCGATTCGCCCTGTGATTAGATTAGCCTCGGTCTACCCTAAGTGCACAATTTTCCATTTGAATCGACACACGCGTCGCAACGCGATCTACGAATTACGCGTAGAACATGCGTGTAAACGTTCGTTTATGAAACGGCTATGTTGTAGCGTACACAAAACGACGCCGAGGTGATAATTACGGACTCAATCCGCGTGCACCTGTATTCGCCGGTACAATTTGCCGCGCGCCCGTTTTCGGATAACAGATAACGCCCCGTCGAATGCCCGCGCGCGCAACGCGTCCGCTGCGTTTACCTTTGGGCCCGAGGCTCTACGATCCCGGGGCTGCTAACTTTTCTTTCGCGGGACGACTGAAGCCAACGAGACTAGACGATTCGATCGGCCAACAAAGATAAGCCCGATACGTACCGCACACGCCAAATACGCAAATGAAGATGTAGGACGCGATAGACGCCTTTTCGTGCGATACCAGTTTTTCGTCGCTTCGTTGCGCCCGCCGATGTGCAAGGAAATCGCGAACACAACGGCGCGTGACATAATGTCAATTTAAGGAAACGAATTGAGAGAAACGGGCATCGAACGGGTGAGCCGTGGAAAAGTGAAAATCATTCCTGTTCGATCGAGATCGTAATCGAATGATTTCGAGATAGACACGAACATGGACCGTAGCCAGGGGGTGGGAGGGCAGGGGGCGCTTGCCCCACCCTACAAAAAAAAATTGGTTTTTGCCCCCCCCCCCCCTTCCCATGTCAGATTACAAAAGTTTTGCATAATCTTTAATATTGCTGTACATGTAATTTGAAACACGACCATCAGCCTCCATTAACTAAACGCATACATTTTCAACTGTTTATAACTTTAAAAACAAAATAAAGTGTGTCTGGCTACGTACGACCTTTTTCACTGTG